>NW_015546044.1:592034-600265 GCF_001515605.1 Sinocyclocheilus anshuiensis | reverse complement strand
TGCCCCCCCCCCATATATTGTTATTTTTCCACAAAAAAAAAAAAAACGCTGTACAGGAAAGACTCTCTCTCTCCCACATCATTTATATCTATAAGTCATTAATCTGCTAGTCATTTTTGGCTGAGGGTTCCTACAGAGAAATGGGAGTTACTTTGTCAGAGCAAATTCACTAATGAGGTAGTCTCTTGGAAGGGTTCAAAACCTCTGACTGACTCTGAATCTAATCTTCAGTGCATGGCCATGTGAAACAGAACCTCTCAATCTCTGATGTCTTATGTATGCTTCATTTGTGAGTTTGAAGGTCCAAGGTGCAGTTTCTAAATTACACTACACAGATAGAAAGCCTGTGAGAACGGATGATGTTCACTTTTGAAGGTCAGTATGAGAATATGTCAAGCAGAAACTAAATGTATCAAATTAATGTAAGTGACAAGTGCATTAAGAGAAAAAAGGGTGAATTTTTCTTGTGACATTAATTGTTCCCTAACTGAGAAATTAGTACAGTGTGTTCAATGTGCCCTAAATTCAAGTTTTAAGCTACAAATCAGTGTCAAAAAGGAAATAACTAATACCAACTTTCATGCTCCGTGTTCATTGCCGTTGACCAATGTGGTCTTGCTGTTCATGCCTGGTAGGGAGGCCAAAAATGGCTACTTGGGGTGTCCCATCTTGCTCCTGGAGTTCTACTGTCTTGCAGTTTAGCTCAAATCCCAATTAAAAATGCCTGATCCAGCTAATTAAGGTCTTGGGTTACTAGAAACGTTCAGGCAGGTGTTTTGGGTCAGGATGGAGCTAAACTCTGCAGGACATTGGGATTCCAGGAGCAGGATTGGACACCCCTGTGCTAAAGTAATTTTTATGAGATGATGAAATACTACTTGGGCCATACAAGAATGTATAACTCAAAACTAAAATCGTGATTGCAAGCCAGGTTGTACTCTAATGTATATTGTTATTTCACCATCTATAGTATCATACAAGTTGTCCGGACTGTTTTGGCTTCCATGCTGATTTGGTGCTGGTCTTGTTGGTGACGTGCTCTTTCTGGTGAACCAAAGTACAGTTGTAAAGTTACCTTTTGGGTAGAATATAGGTCCATGGGAAAACTCTGAACTTGAGCTGATTATCAAGCTTAAGGTAATTTTTAAAAAGTCCAAATCATTTCATATTTTCTCCTATAATTCTAAGAGGTCCACTGATATAGATCTGCTGAAACTCTTGAGGGGCCACTTCACACTGAGGCTGGAACTGTAGAGAGAGTTTTGCTATCCACTCTCAGTCTGAACATCACCTCCTCCTATATCGATTGGTTTTAGAGACAAGAGCTCAGGATCCCCGAGGTTCCCATTCACTCAAGACTATCTGTCATGACTGCAGGTGGCTGAAAGATGTGCCTGTTTTTCTGCTCTAGTAGAATATCTGTTATATCATCTGATCAGGTTGCACAGGTGTTGGTTTGGATTGCAGAGGATGGGCCCATGACAGATTTAGACGGGAGCATCGCCCATGATAAGAAGCAATATCCTCTTGAAAGGCAGATTATAAACATCTACTAAAGTTTTCCTGCAGGGGCCATTGAATTTTATGTCCTCTGATTTGTCTTCTCCTGTGTCATATCGAAAAGTGTGAGAAAGGAAGGAATGGATATTATGAGCACTGCTTTCTATCTCATGCCGAGTGGATGAAATTAATGCAATCCTTATCTTTCATTTGTCTCATATCTGAAGCCCTTAGAAATATATATTTTTTTATTATTATTATTTTCTATGCTGGTATTTCTGTTTCTTGTTCTTCTCTCTCTATCTCTCTCTCGTATCCCCTGTTCCATCTCCTTTCCTCCATTTTTTTTTTTTTTGCCTATAAGCCCCAGATGATTGATAACTCTCTTTTTATCTTGTATCTGAAGTGATGGACAAGCTCAATGTTAATGCTTCCCTGAATGTACAGACGTTTGGCCTAGCAGGACCCTGCCATGTCATGTCTTATTAATATCCCCTTTTCTGTCATGGCCTTTGTACACAGATTAGAAAGTAATTAACCTTTAAAGTCAGCTGCTGGCCCAACATTAACTATTCACAGGCTTGTGGGCCTTACAAGCTGTAGCTCTCTCTCAGTCATTTCTTCCTGTTCTCTCTGTTTCCTGCTCCTAAGCACTTTTCCTTTGTTCCTCTATTCACTTTTTCAGGTGAAGGACCGTTGAAAGAGTAAAACACAGAGCACCTAGCACTCCAAATCTGAGAGAAACTACCAAGTACCTCCAAAACATTACCTATAATGTTATGTAGCGTAAAAGTGTCAAATATATGTCTGACATTATAATACAATTTTTCCACTCCTATTTTGTTCTTATTTCACTGAAATTAACTAGATGCTACTTCAAGCTATGAACATGAGCCAACTGTTTGCTAGATAGGAAGTTAGACACTTTCATACACTGACACAGCTCTCACTTACACTTTTGTGAGAAACAATAAATACATTTTAACAGAATTATTTTTATAACTTGATTAATGAGACGATTAATTCAACTTTGGTGTTTCAAAATAATTATATTGATATTATTTAGTTAAGTCGATCCTTTCAAAATCTTTTAAAAGTTTTATTTATTATTATTATTTTTTTTTTTTGTAAACCTGCATCCACACAGGGCAAGTGTTTTGATGAATTGCTTGGTCCCCTGCATCCTATAAATGACCTTTCGGCACACAAGGAAAAATCTTACTTGCCCTTCACACCTAGGTGCTGCAGAGAAGCATGCTATTATCACTTTTATGACATTTGTAATGGACATGTAGATCACTGTCCAACACACTTACACCTGCATTGCATTTATAGACACCAGGCATCCAAGAACATGCTGCTCGGGTGAGTTATGCTTTTTACGGCAGAACTAATCACATCCTGACCTCATGCTAACACGGAGCATGATAAGAGAACATCAGTATGGAAATAAGCAGTACACCCTTTGGCGAATCTTGCAAAAAGAGTCGATGCAGGTACTGTACCACCAAGCACATCTGGTCTTCTGTGTGCCTGAGAGCCTCCAACATGTTTCATTCATAGCCTGAAGAGAGGCCCTTACAACACAGAAATAATACAGGAGGAGAGGGTTATTTAGAGAGAGAAGAGATAAGAAGGAGAAATATACAGAGGGAAAGCAGCAATAAATGGATAGACAGCATCTATGTTGACCCTCTACAACTGGCCAGATGTTATATAAACTAAATTCAGTCATGCCTTGTCCTCCTACCTTTAAATACTGATCCTTAATTGAACACTTTTTTGCCTTTGATGACGACTATTAATTGTTACATTTATTTTGTTTGTTTTTGTTTTGTTTTAGTTTTACTCTAAAATGTAATTGTAATTGTGCATATAATTTTAGTTTATAAAAAATACATCTAAGTCAAACATTAAAGCATTTCAAATTGTATTCCATTATTTTCTGTAGTATGATATGGAAGTCAGTTTTCGTCTTAAATCAATATCTTAAATCTTTTATCACCATAATTATTTATGTGGTGAAATGTGTAATAAGTGGTATGACTGCACCATATCCCTTAAATGTCCATCTAGTTTAAACTTCACGGAAGCTTTGCGTTCAAATATTTCAACTCAAATCAATATTTTGTGTTAATTATTTACTTATGTAACAAGTAGCCTTATAATAATTGGGATAATGTACATCCAGACGGTTGTTATTGCTGAATAATTTAACATATATTTATATAGGCCTATACAAATATTTTACATTGTATATTACAGTGATTTGTATATATAATCATTTTCTGCACTCAAAAAATGCTGGGTTATTTATTTATTTATTTTTACCCAAATGCTGTGTTCAGTCTGTTGGGTCATTTTATTGGGTTGTTGTTATTATTTTAACCCATGTGATGGGTTGAGGTCCAGTTTTTCTGTAACTCAGCTGTTGGGTCATTTTTACTGTCAATACAAATGATGAACCCCCTCACACACCTACGCAGCGCTGGGTCAGTGTAACCCAATGTTGGGTAAACTCTGCCAAACCGGTTAAAACTGGTTACTGTCACGCCACATAGACTTTTAGTTTGTTTTCTTCCCTCATGTGTTCCTTGACCTAGTTTTTCCTCGTGTCTAATTATGTCATTATGTTCAGGTGTGTCTTGTTTATTATCTTCATTTGCCTTTGTATTTAATTTCCTGTCTGTTCTGTTAGTCTTGGTTGGGTATTGAATGTGAATGTCAGTGTTTACGTTTGTGTACGGGTGTACCTGCCTTCCTCTTGTGGATTACCCTTTATGTGTGGATTATTAAAAGACTGTTTGACCTTTATCTTCTTTGTCCGAGTTCTTCTACACCGTACCGTTACAGTTACATTTGTCAGCTGTCATTTTGTGTTCTGTCCTGAGAGAAAACTTCCTGAGGGGAAACTTCCTGAATAAAATTAAGTTGATATTATATTGTATTCCTATCAAATTATTACTCTACTTATAGGAAAATGTCTGTAATTTCACATTTTTCATTTTTTGTTTAAATATACGTCGCAGCTAACATCTGCTATAGCCTTCTACAAACGCGCTGGATCTCCACTCAAAGCGAATGACGTGTCGGCGCCACCATGAAAGTTTCACCTCCCGGCAAACGAATGCGCGACCAGGGCGGAAACACGACGCGACTTCACAAACAAAGTTCTTTGTAACAAAGTTGCCTATTGATCCAGTGCACTACACTTTAATAAATTCTGGGTTGTTTCAACCCAACTTTGGGTCAAGTATGGACTAACCCAACTTTTGGGTTAAAAATATAATTAAAAAATGTAACCCAACAGCTGGGTTTGTCCATATTTGACCCAAAGTTGGGTTGAAACAACCCAGCATTTTTTAAAGTGTAGCGACGCAGCTGTGGTCGCGCTATGTGTTTGAATGGTTGAAACTTAAATGTCTTGACAGACAAGTTGCCACGAGGTAAAGCTGTTTTTGATGTAACTTTTCAATCATGAATATGATTGTCATTTATGACAATAATTTATGCTATTATCACTTTATGGCAGTTTTCTTCAACATATTATTAAAATTATTTAATTAAACCCTGTTGGACTTTCTACATTGCAACACAAAAGAAGATTTTTTTAAAGAATGTTGGGCTCCGAATACTGGACCTTTTACATTGTATTGACAAAATTTATTCACGTAAATCAATCAATAATCAGTCTTATTTTGTGCTTCACAAAAGAAAGAAAGATGTATGAACAAGGGCTCAAAGGAATTTCAGGCAAAGACTTATTGAGAGTTTGAGACTCTCCTCTGAATTGCTCTCCTCTCCCTGGCCAGAATCATTACAAATAACCTGCAGTCTGACCTTCAACATGCAATCTATTAATTAGACACTCGCTTAGTGATGTTCATCAGCTTCACTTTGCACCGAGTCTTATTTCTTAATTAGAATAATAAGGTAATTAATAACAACACTGGTAAGGTCACCGCCTCTCGTCATGAGATGGCCACTGAATGAGTGGGAAGTCAACATAAAATGACTACAAGCAATAATTTGTATCTCATTTCTGACCCGCCTCTCCCTCCAAACATCAGCACCCCTTACACCAACGGTCCTGAATGACATAATGTCCTTGCCGGGTAATTACATCAGGTTCAGGGCTGTGGGGTCATAAAACGTAAAGTACTCTAATACCTGGAAATTGGCTTTCAGATGAGCCATGTGTCTTGCTGTCATGTTTGACAGCATTCTAGCCGAGGCTCTCTTGGCCACAGGCTCATAAATACCGCTATCATGCAAAACAAATAGAAGCGGAAAACAAATAGTACTAAATCAACGGCCTTCTAATATGATGGCATGTTATTTACCGGGCTGTGTGGTCAGGCTGATAATGCTGCCTTTATTGTCAATATAAAACCCTTCCTCCCACCTATGCGTACTGTTCAGAGTATCGCCACCTTCTGAGGAACAAAGAAAAAAAAAGTGGCGATCCTTTGCAGCGTTTCAGGGTAAAATCAATAAGCGTCCAAATTATCTCTGTGCTCTAAGCAATCACTGCTAAGCCCCTCCCTACATTCTACATCAATCCACTCACTCCCGTGTAATCAATGACCCATCTCGCCCTTTTCAGTCCAGGGTGATGTTGGAATTATGAGTGTATGGATTCATTCATTTCTATACATAAGCGTGGTGCTTTCACAGAGGATGGAACCGATATTAACAAGGCATATGGGTGGGGGGAAGCCGAGGCGTTGCACTTCGTTATGGCTGTTAAACTTCTTGTAAAGTTTTACATTATGTGTCAAAACCAGTGGAGATTATAGGCTATTAAAATGTTATCGCATAACACCATAATCCCTCTGGCAGTGTTTCCGCTTATCCAGTATTTTAATTTTTTCTTGTCAAGTGATGGTTATACTTCACTGCATATGCCTGTTTTCAGTCCATTAAAGAGTTGCTTTTTTTATCCATCAGCACTAATCGATACTGTTTAGTGAGGCACTTCATGCCAATGACAGTGTGTCTGTTTTCATGAAATAGGTACATCTGAGAGTAATAGACACCACAGATTTCATGCTGCAAAAATTTGTAACATATTCTATTAGATTACACAATGTAAGTGACTTAATCTACTTTTGGAATATGTCTTTTTCAACATTGTTTTAAATTGAAAATTGAAAATTCAAGTACATTTATCTTGCTGTTGTTGTTGTTGTTGTTGTTGTTTTAAATAAATATTTATTGTTAGACATATGATCTGATGTGGATTTGCCTTTGATAGACTTAATCAGAAAATATACATTTAGTTTACACTTGAAGTAGATTGGTCTCGCTAAGCGAGATCCCAATTTCGTCGGTCATCCGACGTGACGTGTCCGTTCCCTCCTTCAGGGAACGAGGGTTACCATACGTAACCGAGACGTTCTCTGGGTAGTCTGGGGTTGGTAAGATTTTGTAAAACTTTTGAAAGACGTCTCACCAAGGCTGCATTTATTTTATCAAAGACAGTAATATTGTGAAATATCATTAGGCTACAACTGTTTTCAATTTGAATATATTTTACAATGTAATATATTCATAAATGGCAAAGCTGAATTTTTTTAGCAGTCATTACGCCAGTCTTCAGTGTCACATGATCCTTCAGAAATAATTTTAATGTAAATAACATTTCTTATTAAAAATCTTGAAAACAGTTGTGCTGCTTAATATCAGTGGAAACTGATATATATATATATATATTTTTTTTTTTTTTCCAGGATTCTTTGATGAAAAGAAAGTTAAGAAGAAGACCATTTATATGACCATTTATATGAAAGACATTTTTTGCAACATTCTAAATGTCTTTACTGTCACTTTTGAACGATAGTGCACTTGTATATAAAACATAATTCACAAGACTGCTTAACTTTTTATGAGTTATATTACTTCTACTTCTTAGATTACTTCAAAAACCCACAAAGTGTATAAAACAACTTTTAGAGATGGTATGTGGATTCTTTAAATACAGAATTTTTTAATCCTCTTTTGCTTTTATATGAGTCTGAAGGCTAAAGTATTTCTTATTTAAATATAATTTAGGCTTTGTGCTTGTAAAACACCTGACACAACTTGAAGAACATACCAATCATATGTTGTTGTAATCTTGTATTTATTGGATACATGGTTCATCTGTCAAAGTGTTTCTAATTGTTTTCTTTTAAAGTGCATGAATAGAAACATGCTATAATTCATCTGTTTGAAACTTCCTCACATTTTCACTCATAACAGCGCCCCCGTCTACTTGTAGGAATGTAGCACACGTTGTTTCTCTGCTTTTCAAACACTAGATCGCACACTTTATATAGATAAAGTCGTGGTCAGAATTATTGGCACCCTTGGTAAATATGATCAAAGAAGGCTGTGAAAATAAATCTGAATTGTTAATCATTTTGATCTTTTATTAAAAAAATTAACATAAATAACCTTTCATTGGAGAATAATAATTTAAAATGGGGGGAAATATCATTATGACAAATGTTTTTTCTCTAATACACATTGGACACAATTAACGGCACCCTTTTATTCAATGCTTTTTGAAACCTCCATTTGGCATAATAACAGCTCTGAGTTTTCTCCTGATGAGGTTAGAGAGCACCTGACAATAAATCAGAGACAATTCCTTCATCCAGAATCTCTCCAGACCCTTCAGATTCCCAGCTCCATGATGGTGCTTGTCCTCTTCAGTTCACCACACTCATTTTCTATAGGGTTCAGGT
>NW_015546044.1:585080-592001 GCF_001515605.1 Sinocyclocheilus anshuiensis | reverse complement strand
TTTTTCTCTAATACACATTGGACACAATTAACGGCACCCTTTTATTCAATGTTTTTTGAAACCTCCATTTGGCATAATAACAGCTCTGAGTTAAGTTTTCTCCTATAATGCCTGATGAGGTTAGAGAGCACCTGACGAGAGATCAGAGACAATTCCTTCATCCAGAATCACTCCAGACCCTTCAGATTCCCAGCTCCATGATGGTGCTTCTCCTCTTCAGTTCACCGCACTCATTTTCTATAGGGTTCAGGTCAGGGAACTGGAATGGCCATAGCAGAAGCTTGGTCTTGTGCCCAGTGACCCATTTTTGTGTTGTTTTTAAGGTTTGATTTTTGGATTATTGTCCAGTTGGAAGATCCAAACATGGCCCATTATAAGATTTCTAACAGAGTCAGTCACTTTTTGATTTTTTTATCTGTTGGTATTTGATAGAATCAAAGATGCCATGTATCTAAACAAGATGTCCAGGACCTCCAGCAGAAATATAGGCCCACAACATTAAAAATACAGCAGTATATTTTATTGTACACATGGGGTACTTTTTATCCCTGTGTGCACCAAACCCGTCTTGAGTGTTTGTTGCTAAATAGCTAATTTTTTAGTTACATCTGACCATAGAAGCCAGTCCCATTTGAAGTTCCAGTCATGTCTGACAACAGAAAATGCTAGGGACTGTTTTTGGATGAGAGCATTTTCTTTTCTTGATTCTTTTTCTTGAAACCCTCCCAAACAACATGTGGTGTAGGTGCTGTTTGATTTTTTTTTTTAAGGTTTTCTGACCCTGAGACTCAACTATTTTCTGCATTTCTCCAGCTGTGGTCCTTCGAGAGTCTTTAGCCACTCAAACTCTCCTCCTCACCGTGCATTAGGACGATATAGACACACGTCCTCTTCCAGGCAGATTTGTAACATTTTCTGTTGATTGGAAATTCTTAATTATTGCCCTGATGGTGGAAATGGGAATTCATAATCACCCTGGTATTCTCAAAATTGTAAATATGAATGGGAATATACTTCACAGATATTTTACTCATAAGCATTTCTAGGGGTACCAATAATTGTGTCCAACGTGTATTTGAGAAAAAAACATTTATTTCATAATGAGATTTTCCCCCATTTTCAATTGTTTTAGTTCAATGAAAGGTTAGATATTTGTGATTTTTTTTAAATAAAAGATAAAAATGATTAACAATGCAGATTTATTTTCAAAGCCTTATTTGGTCATATTTACCAAGGGTGCCAATAATTCTGACCACGACTGTACATTTTTCAAATGTCAATAAAATCAAGTACTCTGATCACCAGAAAACAGTTAGTCATATTTTGTATTGCTTTTAATGTTACATGTATTCTCTTAATCCCTGACCCTCTTATCTAATGAGGATGATAATAAAACTGGAGGTGTGTGGAAACAGACAGGAAGTAGTTTCCCCTTATCATTTCTGTTTGATAGACTGTCTGACTCACGGAAAGGTTTGTTAATCTTAGGGAGATCCGGTCTGATTCGTCTTTCCGGCCATTCGGTACAACAGTGAGGCAAATTGAGTTAACAGAATCGAAAGAGCACTTCGGAAAAAAGGGACATCTGATGCAGTTATGGTGTCTGGTTTAGCTGCAAATAGAGGTTGAGATTCATTGGAGGCATCAGTGAGAAGTGTATATCTTTCCTACTTATATTATTGGGTAACAAGCTCAAAGTAAGAGGGCAAAGAGAAGGACTCCTTACTTTTCCTTTTGTTCCAGTTCTCATACTCTCTCTTAATGCCCTCAGGCTCTGTCTCTAAGAGGCGAGTGAGGATGGAGCGATGGGGCATTTTCCCTCTCTCTCCATTATTTCTTTACTTCTCCTTGGCACCGGTTCATGGGAACAGCCTGCATTTACAGTAACACCCTCTGCCACCAGCAAACTCAAAGCTTTTCTAGTATTAGTTCTTAGCCTGAGTTATCGATAGTGTTATTTGTGCGCTTCTCTCCAACATACACACAACAGACACTGGTATCACTCACTGTCAAGGTTGCTGCTTTCAAGTACTTTCAACTTTCTATTTCACAGACTGTTGAGATGATGATGCACAGGGCATTATGGGAAACCTTGTCACACAGCATTGCTTGAAGTGAGAGAGCGAGTAGAGGAAAACAGACATCTCACAGAACTTTTTTTTTTTTTTTTGGTGCATTTCCAGGTTGTCCATTGCACACTGTAAACAAATGTAATAAGTCAACAACAACAACAACAAAAAATGTAATTACTATAAATTAAATGAATTAATTGTTATGTATATAATGTACACTTTCACACTTACCAATGAAAAGTAAAATGAAATAAAAACATTAAAAATACAATTAAAAAATGTGGTAGCGTCTAAATTAACTGGTTTTGGGTATTTGAAAATATTTTGTATTAACTGAATCAACCTGACTACATTAGCGTAAACTTTATTGACCCTTAACATATTCACTTACATGCAACAACTGCATGTAATAATTTTTATAGCATAAATTAAATATAGCATAAAATAATTATTACTCCAAAAGTCACCAAGTTTATCTTTTGAATAGAAACAAATTTTAGGTTGAAGGAGCAGTGTATATTTTAATTTTCACCTATGTTTAATATTTCACTATGTTTAATATTCACTCATCTCTATGGTGTCTACTGGAAGACAGGAGTCATGTTGAAAGTGTTAGCTAGAGCAGAATGTAATATGCTCCTGTTCTATATGTAATTTTAATGCTGCAAATCACTTCCAATTTTTTTTCCAGCTTCCAGAGACATTCCCTGGGATCCTCAGTGTGTCCTCCTTATGTAAAACTCTTTTTATAACATAAGGTTATTTTTTAAGTTGGTTGTTTATTATTATGAAGCAGTGAACTTTTGCTGACATTTTTGGTATTAATATTAACACAACAACTTTCCTGGCATTTCATTTGTATTACTAAAATTCCAACTTACTAATTTATGATAGGTTAAGTATTATACATAAGTTAATTCTGTCTTCGAATAATTCGACTCTTTAAATGGATGTTTCGTTGAAATTGAGGACTGGTCCAACCGATCACAGCTGCATGGATATACTAATGGTCTGGAAATAAAACATCTGCAAAATACATCTCTTGTTGATATACAGTGGGTATAGAATTATTTTTTTTTTTTCTGACATGTTGTACTGACATGTTATAAGTTGCACTGAGTAAATACAGCTGGATAAAACAAAAACTGTGTCCGTATTCATCTGGGCTTGCCACATTAACGTCCTCAGGGCTTGCCACATTAACGTCCTCAGGGCTTGCCACATTAACGTCCTGAGGGCTTGCCAGACTAACGTGTATTAGTACTTGTGTGTATTTACGGACACTATCCAAGACTCCTCAAGACTCTCCTCTTGAGTTTGTTTTCCAGCAGTTTTTATCTTCAAGTAACTTCGCTGTGGACTTTCCTATCTTCAGAAAAACCTAAAGAACTCATCAAGAAACTCCGTGTTTATCGCATCAGGACTCTTGTTTCAGCAACGAAGCCAATGCAAGTAACCGTTTACAACGATTTAGGTGCGTGTGTAAGCTTGAGCCCCTTTTAAGGTGATTTTTTGATTCTTTGATGATTCTCATTAGGTTGTGGTTAATTGATGTGAAATACTGCCATTCTTTTGCTCTTCTCTCTCTTTTCCTTACTTTGCTTCATTCTGTATATATGTGTTTTGCTTAGTTAGTTATATGTTAGATATAGTTTAATTTATTAAATCCCTTATATTCACAATTGATTGTCTCTGTGTGCTGCTCACAATTCGAAGTCACTGAATGTTTGATCCCTTGCTACATGCTAAGTTAATGCTAGTACTGTATGCAGGAAAGTTATTCTTTCTTGGCCAGGAAAATAATATTTCCTTGAATTGATAAATGATTATATTGTCTGCTCGGTGGACGGACAGATCAAATAATTGTAATATTGATTCTGCTACAGTTAATTCTAAGATCTAATCTAAATATTTATTATTAATCATAACCAGTTATAATTAGTCATAAATATTTCCCTTTTGAGCTGATTTACTACATTACATTATTACAGCATATAATGTAATATGTTTTTATTTCACGCTTGTTTTAGTCTATGCATTAGCGATGGAGTTTTTTTCAGCCATTAAGCCAGTATATAATTCATCTTTATCAGTGAATTTCTGATTCGTTCACTCAACTGATTTGTTTAAAACATTGATTCAATCAGGAACAAAACAAGTGAGTATCTTATAGAAGTCATTGAATTATTCATTCCACTGATTTGTTCGACAACACTAATTCATTCAGGAACTAAACACTTAATGTGTGTTGCTTTATGCTTTTTGGAAAACAATTTTTTGTAAAGCAGCAAAAATAGACAAAGGAACTGCCCATATTGCATCAAAAATGTTCTTGTTTAATGAACTGTTGTATAAAAGCAATTTCACACACAATAGTGCTGTTGTTGGTTGAAATTCAGAGCAACAGACTCTTGATCTTGTAATATTGCTTAATTAGAGATAAATATAATTAGAATTATAGCTATGCTCTGTTTGAAAACCTTGCTATAGGTAATTGTAAACAAGTGAGTGATTCTGACCTTGTACATGGCTAAATCCAGTAGCACTGGAGTAACACAATCTATCGGCATGTTTCACGCTGATGTTGCATATGAGGGCTCATAAACTCCATATCATCCCTCAGTGATTTGATCAGTTGTCTCACATTACATTGAGTGATCACTCACCACTCAGCCCCTGGGACATTTGTCTCCTCCAATATGAGTTCATTATCTTCAGCCGCCATCTACATGGTTAAATTGCCTTCTTATCCACGCTACACCGACCTCACCCCAAGGTCAAGTGTTGCACTGTCAGGCCGATTAAAGACTGTTACACAGGAATTTTCAGCCACATCTTAAACACTGCATGCAGCTCCTGCGAAACAAATAGAGTGAAATTGCATCAAGGGCTTGAATTATGGGCCAATGGCCATTGTAGGTGTGAGGATCCTTCATGGATAATGATGTGCATGCTATGAAATCAGAAAATGAAAGGTAGCGCTGTAAAGTCTTCACAGTCAGGCTCTTTATTTAGTGCTCTAGGAGTATCTCAGCATTGTTCTGTGAGTGCATTGGAGTCTGAATATACAGAGGTCTCATTCAACTTGCTCAAAAACTGTGCTGGTGAAAACTGCCTATGCTGCTGTTATTTATTTGTTTTCATTTTATTTTGTGTGGTGAAGTGGTTGTTTTGCTTTAAAAGCATCTTTGAATAGCTCTTGAAACACAGACTTTGATGGGTATAGTGCAACACCAGATAACTCTTTATTGCCAGCTTGAATGGATAATGTCCTCTCTTACTCTTTCCCCCGTCAAAAGATGCTATTTCTTCTCAGTTTAAGCAAAATGCAGTTACAATGCAACCATATGGATACGGGATAAGAACATTTGTTTTCATAAAGTTGTGGTGTATAATGGCAAACCATTAATGCAGTGAAGACAGTGAATTTGTAGAATGGCTGTGCCAAATTATAAGCACTGAATATTTCAAATGTGTACAGTTACAGTCATATCCAGGATACAGTTATCGGCCATTCTATTAATATGCATGCTGGGTATTGCATTGCCACTGAGCCGTTTGATATTAATGATATTAATGATAATAAATTCAGAATTTAAGAATTGTCTCCCTTTCAATTTACAATATCTATCTATCTATCTATCTATCTATCTATCTATCTATCTATCATCTATATGTCTGTCTGTCCTGTTTGCTCCTTCCATTCAACTTAATTTAATTTCAGTTGTTTGGAATTTAAAAGACTGAAGGACACACAACCCGGACGCTGGTACTAATTCATAAATAATGTGAAAATCATCTCAGAATTTTTTATCATATTAGTTGTGTTGAATGAAAATGTACAACTTTTTGTAGTTTTATATACAAAGTTAAGCCAAGGGCAAGTTCTAACTGCTCTCTGCACCAATAGCCAAAGCAAACCAGTCTGCGTAGACCCTAGAACATTCAGCAAACCTGATACATACTCTCCCGTATTTATAAGCTTGGACTTAAGCCAGTCGTACACTCATTCACCAATACTATTTTGGAATGTTCAGTCCTTTTGAGACACCTGTTTATAAGTGTGGAAAATGCGAAGACATGTTGTAGTAGGTCCTTCTCAAACTAGTGGCAAGAATCGTATATTTTCGATTGAATGGGCATGCTTGCTGTTGCCTGTTTCAATCACAGTCTGCTGGGTTTTTTATTTCATTATTTTTGCTCAGCTTTTGACAGATTTATGCCTGAATATCTTAAATTGAAATGCATAGTGTGAGTCAAGCAATGACTTGATTTACTATCCCAGGGACATCTCATGCACCTGACATCACAGTCAAGCAGGCCAGCAAGACTCTATTTCAGAGTAGAGAATGAGAGAGCAGGCAGAGATGAATGTGCCAGTGTATGTAGTAGCGTTGGACATTTGCCTTTATTTTCCACTCCAGCAAAGCGAACTCCTCGTTACCCTTTGTAATGAGGACGTGGGTCATCATTTTGGCCCTTGACTCACAAAAAAGATTGGACACTTACACTAGCTAGGCCTTCCAGCAATATGACAGCTCACCTCATGTCTATCCGTTGGAAGTTCAATCTTGGGAAGCCAGTGGTTGGGCGTTGGCTGACGACGCGGCGTTGTGGCCTGGTTGAAGTTTTAGACGGCACTTGAGGCACGGTGTTAGGCAAAACTTAACTCAGAAGAATACGAAACTCTCAACGGAAAATAAAATAGACTAAAGTAAAGAAATAGAAGTAAAGTTTGACGAGACTAGGTGGCGTTTTTCCTCATGGTTTTGGAGGAGCTGGTGTGTAAGCCAGAGCACGCTCAAAGAGCGCAAAAAGCGATGACTGAAAAGCACGGCTAGAAGCCATG
>NW_015546044.1:576501-585024 GCF_001515605.1 Sinocyclocheilus anshuiensis | reverse complement strand
TCCCAATTCATAAATCAAAATGTTATCTCATCAGGCACATGGTCCTTAACGCCCATGGAGTTTTAACGCTCTTACAGAGTATACTTTTGGACATGATTTCTATAACAACAATATGATACATGTCAAGCAGGCCAGCAAGACTCTATTTCAGAGTAGAGAATGAAAGAGCAGGCAGAGATGAGTGTGCCAGTGTATGTAGTAGCGTTGGACATTTGCCTTTATTTTCCACTCCAGCAAAGCGAACTCCTCGTTACCCTTTGTAATGAGGACGTGGGTCATCATTTTGGCCCTTGACTCACAAAAAAGATTGGACACTTACACTAGCTAGGCCTTCCAGCAATATGACAGCTCACCTCATGTCTATCCGTGGCCGCCCTGTTCCAGAGGTGATGACAGAAATGCTGGTCCTGCAGCTTTTTTTATAACTTCACTTTCTCTATTACCCATTATCCACCTTATGCCAGACTGGAATTTTTATCACAACAGTTGTTTAGCTATTGTTATTCCACAGATGCAGGCCATCATTTTTTAGCAGCTATGGGTAGAGTTGCTCTCATTTAGCATAGCTTTGGGATGGAAACAAGTCTATCTGACCTGAATGGGTAACGTAATTACAAGCAAATTTTCTTTCTGTAATCATAAAGACTTGTCCATCAACATCAGATGTATGTACAAACACATTTAAACCAGCTAAAATCAATAGCCAAAGCAAACCAGTCTGCGTAGACCCTAGAACATTCAGCAAACCTGATACATACTCTCCCGTATTTATAAGCTTGGACTTAAGCCAGTCGTACACTCATTCACCAATACTATTTTGGAATGTTCAGTCCTTTTGAGACACCTGTTTATAAGTGTGGAAAATGCGAAGACATGTTGTAGTAGGTCCTTCTCAAACTAGTGGCAAGAATCGTATATTTTCGATTGAATGGGCATGCTTGCTGTTGCCTGTTTCAATCACAGTCTGCTGGGTTTTTTATTTCATTATTTTTGCTCAGCTTTTGACAGATTTATGCCTGAATATCTTAAATTGAAATGCATAGTGTGAGTCAAGCAATGACTTGATTTACTATCCCAGGGACATCTCATGCACCTGACATCACAGTCAAGCAGGCCAGCAAGACTCTATTTCAGAGTAGAGAATGAAAGAGCAGGCAGAGATGAGTGTGCCAGTGTATGTAGTAGCGTTGGACATTTGCCTTTATTTTCCACTCCAGCAAAGCGAACTCCTCGTTACCCTTTGTAATGAGGACGTGGGTCATCATTTTGGCCCTTGACTCACAAAAAAGATTGGACACTTACACTAGCTAGGCCTTCCAGCAATATGACAGCTCACCTCATGTCTATCCGTGGCCGCCCTGTTCCAGAGGTGATGACAGAAATGCTGGTCCTGCAGCTTTTTTTATAACTTCACTTTCTCTATTACCCATTATCCACCTTATGCCAGACTGGAATTTTTATCACAACAGTTGTTTAGCTATTGTTATTCCACAGATGCAGGCCATCATTTTTTAGCAGCTATGGGTAGAGTTGCTCTCATTTAGCATAGCTTTGGGATGGAAACAAGTCTATCTGACCTGAATGGGTAACGTAATTACAAGCAAATTTTCTTTCTGTAATCATAAAGACTTGTCCATCAACATCAGATGTATGTACAAACACATTTAAACCAGCTAAAATATATACCGCACAATTCAGCTTTCACAATTAACTTCTTTTCTTTTCATTTTACTATTTTTATTCTAGTGGGTGGATTTTGCATGCATTGACATAAATGGTTAATTAATCTGTGCAAATTAGGTAGATAATTACAATGTAAATACACAAAGGCACAAACACTTGTGTAAGGGAAACAGGTCAATTTAGCTCAAAGGGACAATCCAAAGAGCTCGTGATTGCTATCACTGGTTTCCATATGATGGTCACGCTGTGCATCTCTTTTGACCATTAATCTTGATTACTTGCCCTCAAAATTGACAATCTCCTTGGAATTGTCAATAAGTGTTGTTTTGTTTAAATGCTGTGAGCTACTCAAAGCTGCTAGTTGGTTCAGGCTTGTGGCGCCAGGATCTGATTTACAAACATCCTGTGTCTTGGGCCTCTGTGGAATTCGGCTCCTCGTGTTTCAACTGTGTTTTTGACTAAATCTTAGATTGTCTGATTCGGTCTGATACCCTACACTTGCAAGCCCCTCATGAGTCCTGTGTATTCATTAGGACCATTATGTTTCTGAATCAACTTTATATTGTGTAATATTTGCAAAATATGAAAAAAGCATCCCTACATCTTTTCTATTTTCTTTTTATTAGGGCTGTCATATCGTAAGCACACATGAGTCTGATATATTGGTGCACAAACAAACAGTGTATGAGTGCTCTTGATGCACAGATCATACATTGTATTTATTCAAAGACACATTTCAGTACATTCATGTTGTTTCCACACACATGTTTTGATTTGTCATGTATATGTTGTTGTGTTTAGTCATTCTGAATGGATCTGTGAACTGTAGTAGCGGTTGGTTTAGGAGTGTTTCTTTTTTTTTTTGGCATCTCCGTGTGGTCCTGTTCGGTATCACGACTTGACTTATCTGTTGTACAGATACTATACACCAGTGGTTCCCAAACTGGGGGGCGTGGCAAGGCTAAGTGATAGTGTACAATCAGCAGATTATTTTGCAAAACCTCTGCAGGGTGATAAAGACTACACTGCGTAATTTTCCCGCTTATCATGTGGCCACTTGCCTGATAATTGCAAAATATTAATTTGACATATATTTTAATTACCTCAACATGACTCGCAGTACCCGCTTGAGCGCTCCGTTATCTGTTGTAGCAGTTATGGTTGTATCAATAACAGACCACTAGATGGTGCGATTGAAGAATCAGAGTTGTATTGCAGGGAGCCATGTAGAAATATAAATGAACGATGCATGGTTCTGCTCTAAGCATGTACGTTACAAGTTTGTGAAAATACTGACGATTGCCAGGTACGTAAAGCAGATGATGAATATACTTAAGATTCACCAATACCAAAACAACGAGTGTACGAGCGGCGCTACATGACAAAAGCAAATAGAACCCAGTGATGTTCTATCAGTGGATGCGGCGCGACACGACAAATCCATGACAGTAAACTGATGCCCCATTCTAATTCTGACGAACTCCAGCACTCTGACACAAAGGACAATTGGATTTGCAATGTTCACTTTGTTGCGCCCAGTGTGGTGAAAAGACAAGAAAATATAACTAGGCATATCTCACCCTCAGATTCACCAGTACAAATGAATGAAGCCGAACAAGTTAAGACGGCAAGTAGGCTAGTTAAGAAGTACTAGCTAATGTCAATCACAATATTTCAAATCATATACATAATTTTGCAATCAAGGTGATGCCTCAGAGGGTGCATGTATATTCATAACCACTGAATTCTGATAACAATCACAATATTTCAAATCATATACATAATTTTGCAATCAAGGTCATGCCTCAGAGGGTGCATGTATATTCATAACCACTGAATTCTGATAACTTTTTTTTAGGATTTTTTGTTTTGTTTTGTTTTTTTTAATGTGTGCTTTGGTGTGCATAAATGTTCACCCCTTTCAGGAGGGGTGAGCTTCTGCGTCCTCATTGAGATCATGGGGCTCACGTGTTGAGCTGGCTGAGAGGCAGGCGCTGCCCTCTTTCTCACACTCTCGCCAGATCACGACGGCCCCATGCCCACTGCTGAAGCGCGCCCCGGCGCTTCTTCAGATCAAGCAGAGGACACGGGGTCTCTTGCCTCCGGCGATAAGGAAACTGAGGATGCCGCTTTGAGCACTCCTCACATGATGACAAAGCATTTGAGGAGTTACTCGAGGTGGTGACTCGCGCGGTGGCCATGCTTAACCCTCTCATGCGTGAGTTTAAAATATTCTAGCTGACCCCCCCAGAGTGTTTTTTAAGGCAACCTTTATTTTGGAACGTTTCCCCTTATTGTTTCCATGGCGACGTGTCATGCTTGTCATGCGACACACCGCAGCCACAATAACACTGTATGACAGATTTATTGCTTTTATTTCGTTTTTAATATTTTGTTCAAAATATTCACAAACTTGCTTACCATGTGATCAACTATCTGATATTCCGATTCTCAAATATGTGTAAGTGAGTTTTGTCTTTTACAAACCTTTATAAATTATCTTGATCTATAACATGAGATGGGCGCCGCCATGTTTCGGTCTCTCCCCTTTTTCTCTGATCTCCATGACAAGTTATCTCGCACATGGAGTAAACTATATTCATCTTGCGTCTTTGTACCCACGACATCGATTTATTCAACTATCGTGGGTGCGAAGGTGCAGGGGTATACGATGATGCCCCAGGTGGAAGAGATGCTTTCAGGCTATCTCTCCCCTGGGAGCTCATCATTGCTGAAAAAGCCAACACTTTCCACCAAGCCCTGTAGGTTAACATCCACGCTGGTGGGAAAAGTGTTCCAGGCAGGGGGTCAGGCTGGTGCTGCCCTGCACACCATTGCAATTTTGCAGGCGTACATCGTCCTCCGCATTTCAGCGGCATAGTCTCCACTACTGTGAAACCGGAACAAGCGCATTTGTTGACACATGAATTGCAAACTCTGCTGGACAAAGGGGCCATAGAACGTGGCCATAGAACGGGATCCACCTCAAGGACGCATACTTTACGCATGTAGAAATTTTGCCACAACACAGGAAGTTCCTGAGGTTCGCTTTGGGGGCAAAGCTTACCAGTATTAGGTTCTTCTATTCGGCCTAGCCTTGTCACCCCGCACGTACACAAAATGCATGGATGCAGCACTGGCTTCGTTTGCGACTCTAGGGCATCCGCATTTTAAATTACATAGACGACTGGCTGATTTTGGCCCAGTCTCAAGAGAATGCACTTCAACATCGGGATGTTGCTGTGAATTACTTTCAAAAAGTTCTAGGTCTCATGGCGGCTGCATCCACTGTGATAACTTTGGGCCTCCTGCACATGAAACCATTTCAGTTGTAGCTCAGAGCCAGGGGATTTCATCCCAGGGTCAATCCCCAGAGGCAGATAAGGATTATGCGACGGGGGCTTCATAGCCTTTCTATGTGATTCAGACCCCGGTTTCTGACTTTGGGTCCCACTCTAGGCGCCTGTTGTCGTCGCAAGATTTTAAAGACAGACGCTTTCCTCATGGGCTGAGGAGTGGACTTAGATGGCCGTCGAGCCCAAGGGATCTAGAGAGGTCATCTTCTTGACTTGCACATCAATTGCCTCAAAATGATGGCTGTATTTCTAGCACTGAAATACTCCCTCCAGCAGTTAAGAGGCTACCATGTCTTAGTGCAGGTGGACAACACTGCGGTAGTCTCTTACATAAATCGCCAAGGTGTACTGTCACCTGAACAGGCTAGCGCAGCAGGTACTGCTTTGGGCACAGGACAAGTTCCTGTCCCTCAGTGTGATTTATATTCCGGGGCATATGAATGTGGGAGCAGACTTGCTGTCCAGACAAGCTGTGACACACGGGGAATGGAAACTCCACCCCGAGGTAGTCAGTCAAATTTGGGAAAGATTTTATGAAGCAGAGGTGGACCTCTTTGCTTCACAGGTGACAGCGCAATGTCTCCTCTACTTCTCTCTGACTCCTCCTGCTCCCCTGGGTCTGGGACGCAATGGCCCATACATGGTCCAGACTGCCTCTTTACGCATTTCCCCAGATCGCTCTGCTCCCGGGAGTCCTGGCCAAGGTCCGCCAACAAGGGTCACATCTCTTACTGATAGCGCCTCATTGGCTGACCAGAGTGTGGATCTCAGATTTAATATCCCTCCTCGACGGCTCGCCGTGGGCGATTCCGGTCAGGAGAGATCTCCTATCTTGCAGGGGACAGTGTTTAATTCCCGGCCCGAGCTCTGGAACTTTCATGCCTGGCCCCTGAAAGGGACCAACTGAGAGATGATGGACTTCCAGTTGATGTAGTGCAGACAGATCCAGTTCACTGCCAAGTTGTTTTAGTGCTGGAGTTCCTGCAAGAAAAAAAACTGTCCTCAGGTACATGTCCTGGTACTCTCAGAGTCTATGTGGCTGCCACACTCTGATTGACAGAGTCTCTGTAGGAAAGCACCCTCTAGTCGCCCGCTTCATTCGTGAAGCTAAGCAGTTGAGGCCGCCCACAAGAGCAACAGTCCCTTCATGGGACTTAACTATTGTGCTAAAGGGTCTGGTTGGGACCACTTTTGAACCACTAGAGTCAGTGCCTTTCAGGCTTCTGACTCTAAAGATGTTTTTTCTCATGGCTATCACTTCTGTAAAGAGGATTGTGTATTTGCAGGCTCTGTCAGTCTCACCATGCTGCTTAGACCTTGCCCCTGGGCTAGTCAAAGCTATTTTGCATCCTCACCCTAATTTTCTTCCTAAAGTTAATAATGAAAATAATAACAAAATGAACTTGTTAAACAAAATAAATGGTATATGCTTAATTTCATGATAAGTGTGTGATTAATTGTGATTAATCACACAAAAAGGGTGTGATTAATCAGATTAAATTATCTATTGACAGCCCTGTTTTATATTAAAATATATGTGAGGGTTTACTAGACACTGTGTAGAAGTGATTGTTTCTACCTCATCTGAAATTTAGTTTTGTTGGTGTAACTGAATGTTATTATTGTGATAATATTGTATATTATTGTGGTAATATTATTACAATTTAAAAATGTTTTCTGACTGTTTTCTATTTAAATTTATTTCAAAATGTAATTTATTCTTGCAATGGGAAAGCTGAATTTTCAGCAGCCATTACTCCAGTCTTCAGTGTCACAAGATCCTTCAGAAATCATTCTAATGCTGAGTGGCTGTTTAGAAAATATTTATTTTTAGATAAATATTTTTATTTATTTATTTTATTATCAGTGTTGACAACTTATATATATATATATTTGTGTGTGTGTGTGTGTGTGTGTGTGTGTGTGTGTGTGTGTTCTGTGTTGCCTTGCCTTGCCTTTGTGTTTTTTTACCTTGGACTGTTTACCTTGTTTTTGATCATTTGCTGCCTGCCCTGACTATTGCCTGTTTTAATGGATTACTCTTTTGTCTGCCCTGTATTATACCTGTTTGCTGGTGTTTGACCCTGCCTGTTTTGACCACTCTTTTGAAATAAAGCTGCATTTGGATCCAACCCTGCCTTCACGCCTCCCACGTTACACTTTACGTCTCTTTTGATTAGTTTAATCCATTGTCTCTGAATACATTTTTTTTTGTTTTAAACAAATGTGGAACACAAGTGCTTGCATACAGACATGCATACAGAGCAGCAACAACAGTCAAACAAGCATCAAGTTGCAGCACTCAGAAACGACTAACCAGGCTATGAACTTTGCAATATATCCAGGACCAATTATGTGCTTATGTTCTGTGGTCAGAAGATCTTTCTAGACAATTGCCCAAATGAGTTGAATCTCCTCCAGCAAATGAGAATGAAGCATTCAGTGTGTCTGCATGCTGTCAGACTCTTCCCAGAACACATTTCAGGTGTCCAGATCAGTTAAAAGGCAACACAGTTTGTTTGTTACACTCTGTGAAAAAGTGTACAAAAGTATGCTTGAGGGCACAATGTGTCCAAATCTGCAGATGTACAGCTGTTAACTTTGGAGAGCAAAATGCATGAGGTTGTAGTTCCAGACATAATAGTGAGCACTTTGTAAATGTAATTGGTCTGAAGTGGGCACACTCAGACAAACAACAAAGGAACATTTTAATATTTCATTAGAACAGATGAATGGGAAATTGTTTAACGCTTTTGATGACTCCATTTGACCATGACATGTACTACTAACAATATGAATATTTCTGATTACAGTTATAGTGCTTAAACTATGGAGATGGAATTGTTGCTTAATTCTAAATAAATAGATTATGATCCACAAATAAATGTAAAGAGATTGACAAAAATTAAACATATTGACAAATTAATAGAATGAGATCCACAAATAAATCTTAAAGTTTCACAAATATGAATTAAATTCACAAATAAACAAAATGAGATTTGCAAAAAAAAAACGTGCTGACAATCCATAAATACGTGGACTCCACCCACCGTCTACTCAAGCCAATCAGATAACAGCCACATTTCACTGACCAATCGTAGCATTATGTCGCTATAGCCAGTCACGTTTTGCTTTACAGTCAGGGCGGTCTCGTCCTGAGATAACGTCTCGGTTACGTATGGTAACCCTCGTTCCCTGAATGAGGGAACGGAGACGTCACGTCGGATGACCGACGAATTGGGATCTTGCTTAGAGAGACCAATCTACTTTGAGTGTAAACTAAATGAGCCAATGCACATTGGCATGTGATTATTGCATCCAGCTGCCGCTGATCACAGCGTGAGTATAAGTAGGCAGCAGATGCAGCGCATATTCAGGTTTTCGCTGAGGAGCTGAGCCGGTGACCCGGCCGCTCAGCAGTGGTACAGGAGCTGTGGCGACGGGACGTGACATCTCCGTTCCCTCCTTCAGGGAACGAGGGTTA
>NW_015546044.1:573741-576185 GCF_001515605.1 Sinocyclocheilus anshuiensis | reverse complement strand
GTCACTGGGGTGTGGCCCTGAGGACCATCGCGAGCCACCCCGAGAAACCAATCGTCCCAGAGGGCGGTCAACTCCGGTCAACTCCGAGATGGTCATACCCCCGCAATGGGAGCATGAGTCATCCACGAAAGCCCCCTCAGCGTGCTTCGTGCCCAGACACGAGAGGCAGCGATCGTGACCATCACCCGGCGCCAGGTAACAACCGCACCCAGAAACACACGGATGGTACGACATCTTTAAAAAGACGTCCCACCCGTGAAGCTCTTTTAGATGGAAATTTGCTCTTTTAGTGTGCTGAAGCGCACAGGGGAGATGGCTGTTTGCAACACACACAGGGGTAGTGCAGCCTGATGTGTGCAACCCACTCGACACGGGAAACCACCACCGCTGAAGCACCGTACCACCAGCACGAGAGCCCACGAAGACCGTGCTTGCTGTAGTTTTTACACTCAGGAGAAGGTCAGGAGCAGAACGATAGAACCGCTCGGCTCCGAAGCGAAAAGCTGAATATGCGCTGCATCTGCTGCCTACTTATACTCACGCTGTGATCAGCAGCAGCTGGATGCAATAATCGCATGCCAATGTGCATTGGCTCGTTTAGTTTACACCTCATAATCAGTGTTGGGGAAAGTTACTTTTAAAAGTAATGCATTACAATATTGTGTTACTTCCTAAAAAAGTAACTAATTACGTTACTTAGTTACTTTTTATTGAAAGTATAATGCATTACGTTACTTTTGCATTACTTTTTAAATATGGGCTGCACTGTAAAAAAAATTACTTTCATAGCAGTGATAAAAATTTACTTTAAATGTGAAATTTAAACCACCAGTAGGTGGCAGCAAGTCACTCTTAATATGTGAGTCATTGCGATTGAACCGAATCAGTTAAACGGTTGATTAATTCAGAAACGAAACACCGTCATGTTGCTCAGAGACAGAAAACAGTGCTGTGGCTTTGTTTGGAGTTATTTTTGTTGTCGAAATAGAGCAAAAACAGGCAATGTGGTGTCTAAAACTTATGTCTCTTAATTAACTTTTTGTTTATTGAACTGTATATTAATATCACATAAATTTAATATCACATGTGAAATAATGTTAATTTTTGGAGAAAAGAAACGACATTGATATATAATGATATTTATATAAACTATATTAAATTATATAAATGTATACATTTTCTGCTCCCATATTTTGAATTTTGTGATCATTCAAAATGTATTTTAATAAACTGAATCATACAGTGAAAGAATGCACTGTAAATGAGCACACGCACTAGTCTAACCTACTACAATTCATCACGCACTGTTTCTCTGGCATTTTCAAAGGCACGTAACATAAAATACTGTGGCTTGGTTGGCATGATATTGGTCAGCGAAATGTGGCTGTTATCTGATTGGCTTGAGTAGACGGTGGGTGGAGTCCACGTATTTGTGGATTGTTAGCACGTCTTGACGCAAGAAACGTTTCACAAACCGCAAATGCCCAGGACACGATTCACAAATGCGAACAATATTTGAGAGAAATAGGCCTTTTGTGTACATAGAAAATGTCTTAGATCTTTGAGTTCAGCTCATGAAAAATGGGGGCAAAAACAAAAGTGTTGCGTTTATAATTTTGTTCAGTGTATATTTGTGAATGTTTTTTTTATTTGCAAATCTCATTTTATTTATTTGTGAATTTAATTCATGTTTGTGGAACTTTAAGATGTATTTGTGGATCTCATTATATTTATTTGTCAATATGTTTAATGTTTGTTAATCTCTCTACATTTATTTATGGATCGTAATCTATTTATTTGGAATTAAGCAACAATTCTATCTCCATATTAAACCGGCTACCAAAGTAAATAAGTCCACTGTTCAAACTCTTTTCCCTTGCTCTAATAATATGGATATATAACCATCATTTTGTCTAGTTATTGCTTTGTGAACTATTTATTGGAGAATGGAAGAGTTTGCCTTCAGCATGCAGCATTATAGCTCAATCCATTTTAAGCAGATATAAAGGCAAAATTCCTCCAGCCACACTATCCATTTTTAAACACGAGTAGATGTAATTTGTGATCAAGGAGGGACAAAATGCATTGTGAGTCAGTGATGAAAAGAGCAGATCTGGGCCTCTAACACAAGAAAAACAGGATGAGAAAAAAGATATAGAAGTGGATTACTTTTGTTTTCCCAATCATCCTTTCATGGCAAACAGTATTGATTCAGATTCTATGGCCCTCTCTGTCTTTCTAACCCTCTGTCTTTCCAGCTCGCTCTTCTTCTGCCCACCTGGCCCCAAGAGAAATTACTTCTCAACACTCTGTCTTAGTATTAAAGAACTGTTGACAAGGAATAATTCTTCCTGATCTCCGAGTTTAGTCTTTAGTTTTTACAAAACGTATCAATCATGGTGGGGGGGGGTGGGGGGGGGGGTCTGCGTAATATTTCCAAGCTG
>NW_015546044.1:566434-573675 GCF_001515605.1 Sinocyclocheilus anshuiensis | reverse complement strand
CCAAGCTGTGATTAAAAGATATCACCTTACGACATACATCAATCTGCAAAATGTCATTCGCTGTCCTCGTCACACTGTAGATTTTAGAGTGCTGGCCTATTTAAGCAATAAGCCACAAGAGGCCATGCCAAAAATAATTTTATTAATCTTTTTTTTTTGTCTTGTTTTCTTGTAAAAGATATTAAACGATGCTTAAATCAAGATATTTTGAATTAATTTGAATATATCTTTCAGTTGTGAATTATGTAAAGCCTGACATATGAAAAATAGTCAGAAAATTAAATTTTAATGTACATTATAAATGGAACAATTTATTGAACCTTTAAAAAATAAAAAAAGGCTTTTATTTGCTAAAAAAATATGAACCTTCAATCAGACAACAGAAGGCATGTAGAAATTGTGTACAGCAGCAAATATTTGATATTTGCCTTAGAAATTTGTGTATCAAATATGATACAGTAGGATTTATAGGGTTGTTTAATTAAATAGCATAAATCTAAAAAAAAAATTGTGAGGTTTATGCTTTAAACAAGGAAAGGATTAATTAATCCGCAATTATGAGTACTGAAGATAAAATATACATTGTGTATATTCTGTTAATATGTTAATTTTGTGCAATAAATTGATTTTGTTTAAAGTATGTTGAGCTATTTTTACTGGAAAACAAGTTAAATTTATTTATTTTCGCTGTGTACAGTCGTTTTACAAGCGTTAACATGTATTTCACCCTTCATTTACCCTTTGTTTAACAGGCAACAGCAATATGATAAAACCAATGTTCATTTAATAGTTATATTTATTAATCGTAATAATCAAAATAAGCTCCACAAAGTAATACAGTTTAGTAGCCTAACTGTTGACTGTTTACATTTTACAAAATTGGGCTCATCTAATTAAAATTTATACCCTAAACTATATGTTTTATAATTCTTATTATTGTAATTATGAATTGCTATTTGGTCGACATGAGGATTGCATTGGTTAACAGCAAATGCATGCTGTAAAAGTGATATTTAAACATTGATGGCTCCTTAAACTTTTATTAAGGTGAACTTAACCTTGTTGCACTGTGTTGCAGTGGTACTAAGTCAAGCCGTCGCTCCTGTCTTTGTTGTTGAGCGAATGTCTCCCTATGATGACCACAAACCAGTAGACTTTTCTCATGTGGTGTGAAGCAATTAAGCTTACTAAAATACATGCATGATGCATAACACAGCGTGTTTGGAGGTCACATGTCCTCTGACAATCTTACAGGGAAAATGACGAGTTTACTGCACTGCACCCAAGCCTGTTCCCTTATGAATTCACACTCTTTATCCCAGCTGCATATTAATACACTGGCCACGTACCACCACTGTTTTACGTGTAGTGGGCACAGTGCCATAGAATCATGATGGATGATTAGAGCAGCACAAAAAAGCCAGTAAAATGTTATAAGTATAGAAGATCTTAACCAGTGTCGCTCAGCATGTTGTCTGCTATACTGAGTACACAACAGTCCTTGTTTTATACTTTCCATAGCGTGTACACTTCTCCTGCACACAAACATCTCAGAATATTACCTTATTAGACATATTTGCATTTTCGTTAAGATGAAATTAAATGCACAGCAGGTCAGGATCAAGGACTCAACAGCAGGTGAAGGGGAGGATGAGAATACCGATGGCTGCCTCCTCCCCTGCTCAACCACTGCAACTACAGAACACATGTATGTATATGTATGTTTGTATATATAGTGCAAGTTATGACTGTCTTGTTATAAGGTCAGACAATATTATAAGGTAACTTTTTAACAGTATGTTCTAACTCTGCATTGAGTACATGCTGCAACTCCACACAGAGTAGATGCAGTGATAAACCCTAGAAACCCACTTGTTATGCTCTCTGCTTGAGAGGCTATTTGAAGGCACACTGTTGAGCTTGTGGATTTAGCTGCATCCTGTGCTATTCTGGTTTTTAAGGGGTCAGTTTTTGTTGTGTTTGTTTCCATGAAAAAAAAAAAAAGCTTGGAAATTTTAGCCCATAAGCCCACATTCATTAATTCTTTCTTTCTTTCTTTCTTTCTTTCTTTCTCTCTCTTTCTTTATTTCTTTCTTTCACTATTAACTGTTATTATTTAAATTAATATATATATATATAATTCCATCAAGCTTGTATTGCTACATCTGGCTCATTTATATATTGGACTTCAGTCCTCATGTTAATTAATGTGCATTGTCCCTTTTTAAAATAAAAACAATATGTGACTATATTGCATTTGTTGTGTACATGCTAATCTCCTGATGCGTCTTGGACAGCAATGATTTAAAAAAAAAAAAAAAAGAAAAAACTTTATAGTACAGTGGATGATTGACCGTTTAGTAGTAACTCAGTTATCCAGAGTTTTTAAATGTATTTAAAAGCATATTTTAGAAGTATATTTATATATTATTCAATATACCTGCTGTCATCATGACACCAATCACTCAAAACACATCTTTGCTTAATGTAGGTATACTATTTATTGACTGAAAATTAATAATGTCTGTGCTTATATTAAAATTAAATATATGAAGTTAAATATTTTCTGCTTTTAATTTATTTTTTTATGCACTTTTTTGCACTTGCTGTAACAGTGACGTTGTGAGTGGTATACTGCATGCAGTCGTGAAATAAGATCACAAACATACCTTCTTGTGTAACTCAGAAAGAGCCAGTGTAAAGAAACCCGTCAGTTTATCTGTGAGGAAGTGAAGTCTGGGGGGAGTGGAGTTGTTTTTCTGAGATGCTGTTGTGCCAGCTGCATTGTCTTATAAACCACCAGTGGATCATAATATTGAGGTTTGACACTGTTTACTCATAAAGCTTTGATTCTTTGCCTGATAGCACTGGGATCTGCTGTTGTACCCTGAATTTCTTCTTCTAAGACCATAAGGATTACATCAGACTTTTATCTCATGGTGCAGCATTACATGTGCCATGAAGAACTAAATGTGTACTGCAAAAGGTGACGCAGCGGAACCGTATCACATTTCAGATTAATTGTCGATGTACCATGAAACTGTCAACAATTTTATAAAGCTGGTTAAACTGATTCATGTGCTAATAATGACGTTCAGGAGGGGGCATTTATTGAACATACACAGAACAATTTAGGTAAGTGTTGGCTATTTGAATTGCAAGTAGCATTAAGATGTTTAAGCACAGCAGAGGTTACTCTGGCACTAAACACAATAGCCAAAGTGCCCTTCTCTGTATAGACGCCTACAGTCCCCGGGAAGAATTTCACAACCTTTCATATACTTAATGAAGGTTTTCATAAATGCGACACAATCTTGTAGTCTTTTGGCTCCCTCCAGCAAAGCCATTATTCCCGCACACATGAGGACTACCCAACCCTCTTTCATCCATTTAGAAATCTCTCATGCTGCTTTTCTTTCTTTCGTCTGGGAACAGGGAGGTGGGTGGATGAGGAACACTAGCATACTCTTACACTCTCTTGCTCCTTTCTTTCTTTGGGACGCTTATAGACGCCCAGGGTTTCTGGCTCTCTTTTATTATTTCAGATTGGTGAAGTAGGTGATGGAGAAAGCAGCAGAGCAGAGAGGTACAATAAGGAAATTGTCTTGAGCCAAATAGCTTCAGATTAAGAACATGACTGAAAATGTGTGTTTTCTGCTGTTGTCAGCCCTACGTGAGGGACAAGAAACGAGGTTAGGTTGAGCGAGGCGTGCAGAGAGTTTTTTTTAGGAGCCTTTAATTGGTGAATTCAAATGCCCCTACTTAAAAAAATAAAAAATTAAAATAAAAAGCTATAACAAAAGACAACAGAAACCAGACCAGAGAAGAAAAGAAGACCAGAAAAGAAGAAAATCGCAGTTTGCCACATTTTACTCTAGTGACTATTTCGCAGGGTATGTTTATTTTTAAAACTCAATTTCTGTACTTTAAGTACATGCCTTAAAGTACTACCTACTAAAAAGTTATTGAACATTCTCAAAAAAAAAAAAAAGCTATTGAATAAACTCAATTTCTGTATTTTTAAAACTACATTTCACACACACACACACACACACACACACACACACACACACACACACACACACAAACACACAAACATTGACCTAAACTGAAGTATGTTGTAAAACTAAACGGGGTAAGTAAAAAAAGAACATGCCATTGCATATCTAAATTTAAAAAGCAAACGCTCAGTTACTTTTTAGTTTTTAGTATTATTTTAATATAAGGTGGTTTTAAACTAGATGTCTGAAACCAACCAACATACTAAACTTCTGATAGAGAAAATAAACATTTATGTAATTCGAGTTGTGACAACTTGCCCCATTCTCCCTATAATAACATGTATGACTACTTATAACCTATAACAACCAAACAATAAATAAATACATTTAATTTGTTAACTTTCAAAAGCTAAATGTCATTGTCTTTAAACAATTTAAGGGATAGTTCATGCAAACATTATAATTATGTCATGTTTTCCAAACCAGTAAGACTTTGGGTTTGACCCATTTGTGATCTTTGAAACTCAAATTAAGATATTGGTTCATTGGTTCTCATGCATCCAACAAGCATGTTTGAGCTTATTTTTTACCATATTTGATGTGCTCCATGTAGATGTATCAGATGTATCAATTAAATCACACAAAGTGATTGTGTCTCTTCAGAAGACTTGGATTAAATCACTTAATTCATATAGGTTTCTTTTATGATGTCTTTATGATCTTAAAACATCAAAGTTTTGGGTGAATGGACTTTCAGTGGAGGAACAGAAATTTCTCATGTTTCATTAAAAATGTCTTCATTTGTGTTTCAAAGATGAACAAAAGTCTTGCAGGTTTGGAACAACAAATTGATGATTGATGAGGGTGATTAAATGATGACAGAATATTCAGTTTTGGTTAAACTTCCCCTTTAATTTTACCAAGGTTGGAACATGAAAAAAGCATTTAATGCAGACTTAAGAACTTTCTCACCCAGCTCTTACAAAACGTAATTGTTTTATTTATTTTTTATGGGGCAGATACCAAGAGATGAGGTCACAGAAGCAATGGTGCATGAAAAATTCAATTTCGTGCCTAGGTTCCTGCTGCACAGAATGGCTTAGTGTGGATCACAAAACTACCTGTCACTTCTGAACATTAGTTTAATACTCAGGCTGCTCTGATGCCGTATCGAGACAGCGGCCCTCCATAATCACTTATTTTAAATAACAAAGAAAGATGCTGAAGGATTGGAACGAGTAACTTGCTGTTGAATAGTCATGCATGGTTATGTTTCTTAACAGCTCCTGTCACCCTGGGGCGAAATCCTAATCAAGATACATAGCAATTCTCACATAGCCTCATCTTAAAATCTGTATGCCTTGTTCTTTAAATGTCTGGATGGTTCGCTTTGTTTAAATAGTCCCTGCCATTGCTTTAAGGCTGACTATCTATAGACATGCTTAATTACCATCTGAGGGTCCTTGCGATAATTGTTTGTTAATCCTGGCCTTCGTTTGAATAGTGCAGGTCTCTCACTAGGACATTTTAACGTCCCAAAAGTATATAATGTCAACCACCCATGTTTATTGCCATTTCCCTCATGGGGACCATTGGCTGCTCCTGACAATGTAGGTCATTTCAGCTTTTACTATCCTTGTGGGGACATTTGTTCCCCGAAATGTAGGAAAAACCTGACCCACACACATTCACACAAGCACAGTGAGCTATATAAAAGGGACATTGAGGTTAGAAGGGAAAGGGAAATGATGGATATTACTTTGACTCTCATTATGTGCATAAGATATTTAAAAGGCAGTACAATGATAGTCCGATAGCATTCAGAGCGACTTTGCAGTCTGCACGCCCTGTACTACAACATTCATGCAAACTAAAGTGGAACAGTGCCCTTGCCTATTTCACTCATGAAATAAAGTTTGGTTTTGAAAATTTCCTTCAAACTCAGGATTTGTGCAGCTATTGTTCCAGCCCAGCACCATGTGGAATACGTCACCCTGTCATCTCATATTCTAAAATAACTTGCTCTCTTTCTCTAACTGGTATTTATTGATATGTATTTTCCTTTGTTACTAGCGGTTCCGTCTGAAAAAGACACGAGACCTTGACAGCGCAATCTCCTCTTCTGAGCCAAGAAAAAAAAATCGCTTTGCCAAGGATTCAAAGACAACTGCACAATAAGGAACAAAACTCTATTGGTTCCCTCACAGTATTGTTGGAGCTCCTGTTTTATTCACCAGAAATTAAAAGGGCATTCCTCTGTCTGCCTCTCTCTCTCTCTCGTTCTCTCATCCCATTTCCTAGCGCTTGCACTGTGGCTCATCAGCGAGGCATCCTGGGAGTGCTGAATAATGTATGTCCCACCATACAGGCAGAGACACAATGCAATCTCAGAGAGAGAGAGTCTCGGGCCCATGTGCTTGTTGGACAATCAGACCACGGCTCTGTGCACTGTTCTGTTTAAAACCAAGCACAAGCTTTTCATTTACCTCATCTCAAGCCCCTTGCTCAACCCTCGGCCTCTTCTGGAGATCCTGTCGGTGCTTCCAAATGTGAGTTGCCTGTTAGCTGTGCTCAGAGGAACACCGGCAGTCTCCAGCATGCAGCCTTCAGAAACTAATTTGGGCCATCAGATACTGAATCTGAATTTGAAACATTGTTTGAAAATGTGAACAAGGCTTGCTATTTTTGGATACATTTTATTTCTAGTCTATCACACACAGGCCTAGGTATTTTTATCTTGCCGTCACCCTCCTATCATCTCACACAGACCAGAAGATGGGTTTAAAGCACAGGGCAATTACGCAGACCTCCAGAGTATCCAGAGGGTCAAGTAACTTTCTCAAGGACACAGTAGAAGTCTGTGCTGGAGATGGTTACTTTTAAAAGAAAGTGTTGTGATATTGTGTTACTCGCTAATGGTAACACTTTACAATAAGGTTTGAACTAAGAACACTACAATTACAGCATTATTGGTTGATGTTTATGTTAATTTCTACATATTCTGATACATTCTTAAAATTTCAAGTTATACAAATTAACATTAAATGTATTTTGACCAAACATGAATTCACAATGAACAATGTTTTATTTTATTTTTTTATTAAAACAAATATATATTTGATATTTTTTATTTAAAAATTAAATGCTGAAAAAAATATTTATTTATGTATTTATTTATCTTATAATTCAAGTGTGCAAACAAGTGAAATAGTACGCAAATAAAAACAATGAGTGGGGGGG
>NW_015546044.1:562306-566336 GCF_001515605.1 Sinocyclocheilus anshuiensis | reverse complement strand
CTACGCCAAAAAAAAAAATGAGTGGGGGGCGGGCTATATATATATATATATATATATATATATAACTAAATATATTTTTATTTACAATTATCAATACTAAAATTTGACAACATTAACAACTTACTTTTCCTGACATCAGTCGCACTCACATTGAAGCTCCAGCAATATCATGGTTCTTGGCTCATTTTAACCGAATCATTGAATCAGTCAGTTGTTGACTCAAGAACGGCTGCAGTTGGATCAGTCTGATTAGTGAATGAATTGTTCAGTGTGATTCCTGAACCAATTTGAAAAGAATAACCATGTTCGCAGATCCATCATTGCTATTGCCTTGGAGCAGGTGGCTGAAAAAAATGTACTTGAGAACAGTAACAAATTAAAATACTTTGTTACTTTCCACCACTGAAGAATTATACTGGAAAGTGAACTATTGAAATTCTGATGAGAAAAAAATTGAGTATTTTAATTTAATTTAATTTAATTTTTAAGTTTAGTTTTAGCAAGTTTAAAAACATAAATCATGTAAGCTGAAAGAAACCCATTTTTGCGGACTATTTGTCACTGATAAGTGTGACACACACTCTCTAGTCTAGAACTATAACATCATGCTCACATATACAACAATAACTCCTACAATGTTTACACACATTAATTATACTCATATTTCTGCCAACACAGGCAAGGAAGAGTTTGTCAATTGTATTTGTCAATAAATAAATGCGTAGAAATGTAAAACTACTGTTAAAATATTACAATAAGCAAGCAGTGTTAAGAGGAAGAGTATATGATAGTTTAGCCAAAAATGAAAATTCTACATCATTTACTCACCCTCATTTTGTTCCAAACCTGTATCACTTTCTTTCTTCTGTTGAACACATAAGATTTTTTATTTGAATAGTTCAATGTTGTTTTGGACCTCAGTTACTTTTATTATATGGACACAACCAGGTCTTCTTTTGTGTTCTGCAGAATATTTTTATTTCTATCTGTTCTATCCCTTTAAACGTGTACTTCATCCACTAACACATGCATATGCAATCTGTGCATAAATGTGATCCCACATGTAATCTCCTGTAGAGACTTTAGGAACATGTGTAACAGAGTATGAAAGGGAAAGTGAATCTCTGCGGTGTAGTGTTCATTTACTGAAGCTCCTGAATTCATATTCAGAGCCTTTTGTATGTAAAATCCTGCAATCCCAGCAGCCCCTGTGAACCGTATCTGCTCCCGCTGCCACTGACTGTAATTCACCCAAGAGTTCCATGGACCTTTGCAGCAGGGGTCAGCACCGTACTGCAACACACGGCTCCCGTGTCTCCACCTCATTCTTACACTGCAGAGCCCTGCCTCCACTTCCCCGCCTGTAATCAGCCATGGCTCCAGCACAAGCGGCAGATCAGTTCTTTTCATTTAACCCTTCCACCGTCCCAAACCACCACACACACACACACACACATACCGCACACATCATCACTGAAATCCCAGACACTGCAATATTCCCATTATCCCAACCTTGATAAAATGGAAAAAATAAAATAAAATAACTTGGCCCTTCCAGGCCACTTTCCTGCAGAGATTTGATCCAACCCTGACATGACTCACCTGCCTGTAGCCTTCTAGTAGTCTTGAAGACAATGATTAGCTGGTTCAGGTGTGTTTGATTAGGGTTGGAGCTAACCTCTGAAGGAAAGTGGCCTGGAAGGGCCAAGTTTGCGCACCCCTGCTCTAGATATTACACTCTTGGGATTAAGGATTTCAGAAATACTTGATTCGTAAAAGACATGACTCTCCTCTATGTGCCAGTCTCTTTAATCAGCCAACATAGATCCTTTCAAAGCACTTTAACTGGACTTAACCTTCAGCTCTCTATAGATCAGTGTTTTACTCTGTATGTTCATCTGTAATTACTGTGCAGAGACAGTTTGATAACCATCAGCCTTAATTATACATTACTCAGACAGTCATTAGGAAGATTTAGTAAATCGCTGGGTGAATATAACACATTTTCTTTTGGTAATACCATCTCATCTACTAGATCTGCTGCAGATTTTTCACTGGGGTTTCATGAATGAGTTCTATGACTAACGTCAGCAGTACCAGTCTTTGGTACCAGACCAAATTTAGCTGGATCTTCCTGTATTTTAGTCATGCAAAAAAAGATAATGTAGCAGGTCATGTGGCCACCTGACTTACGGCCATACAACCATGGACATGCCAAATCCTGGAAGCTAAGTAAGGTTTTGCTTGGTTAAGTACATGGATGGACATACCAGGTGCTGTAAGCTTTTGGCCATCTATTTAAGGTTCCCCTGAGTTCAGTCCAAGACTCTGGGATAGACTGCAGCATCCCTGCAACTCTAAATAGGAAAAGTGATTTGGAGAATGGATGGGTAGTTGGATACAGCCATATGAAATGCAACAGGTTTTAACTTGAGTATTGTGTACATTTCAGGGTTGTGCACCTTACAGAAGTTGTTGTTTTTTTAAAGAGATAGATATGATTTATACTTGGATGGCTGGATGGATGGACAGATGAATGGACAAATACATAGATTCTAAATTCAAATTCACATCAGTTTGCCAATTCGTCAATTCTGAATTTATTCTAGTGATGAGACCCCACCCACTGTGACATCCGATTGGTCCAAAATCCTGCTCTTCATAGCATTAAACATCAAATATCTTCTAATTGGCTGTGATCGTGTCACATCAGCAGTTTTGTGTTCAGTATAGACAGATAAACTGCTTGTAGCTGGAAACACTGCATTGCGTGTTATTAGGACACAGTGTTTCAGTCTGCCTGAAATTGTTGGCTACATCTATAATTGAAAAGTATCATAAAGAAAAATCCTCATTGCTGTTGTCATAGTGTCCTTCTCAGTTATTAGCTTATCTTTGCGTCCTAAAAGTTTTCAAACTTTCCCAAAACAGTTAGCAGTTGTACTCATGGGTTTCTAACGTAACTGTCAACAATACCTTGGAGAGCCAGATTTCGGCTGTAGATATGGGGATGTTTATTTAATGCGCTCGGCACTATCAGAATATGTCATCAGCTGTGCCTCGGGACATGTCGAAAGATACAGAATGCTAAGACACAAGTTCTTAAATTCAGCCAGCAGACATTTCACAAGACTTGTTGTACAACACAACACTGGTGGCAGTATTACAGTAAGAAGCATTGTGGCTGTCACATCGCTCCTCCTGGTGATGCTCGCCAATGCGTTCCATGTGTTCAGGTGATGATGTTCAAGGTATGCCGAGTTGGATGGTGAGAAATCATTGTGACAGTAGAGTAGTGTGGGACCTGGAGCCTGAGCTGCGTCCCTGGGCCGGTGCACTGATGGAGAACGACACATACACGAGACACAGAGCCTCAGGCCTTTGATTACTGAACACGAACGGACAGGTATCCCATTTAACAGTCAGCAGCCCAGAGGTCAACTTCAGAAAGAAATCCTGCTGTAGTCATAGAGAACATGTCTTTTTCTGTCTCTGTCTGATGCTCCAGATGTTTTCTGACCATCATCTTCAATAATGTAAAGCAGCTGTTCTGGCAGCTGGGCTGCCTTCATACACGCAAAAATATTTATTAGGCAGCATTTAAAAATATAAAATGTGTGAATCTTTTATGCAATCATTTTTATGATTTTTGAAAATGCTAAATTAGCATGACAGTCCTACTGCTCCATTAAATCGACAGCCCTGTTGCGCCATGATTTATTTATTTATTTATTTATTTATTTATTTATTTTTTAATGTATGTATTTATTATTATTAATAATAATTATTATTATTATTGTTATTAATTTATGTATGTATGTATGCATTTATTTATTTATTCCATCAAATTAGCATTCAGTTTTAATGGCATTCTTTGGCCCTATTACTCTATGGATTGAGATTAATAAAAAAAATAATTATTAATTATTATTAAAAATTAATTTCATTTTTAATTAATTTGATTAATATTAATTTATAAAAAAGATTTTAAAATACTAAATTAACACAATATATTTATTCTAATCAATCA
>NW_015546044.1:555506-562037 GCF_001515605.1 Sinocyclocheilus anshuiensis | reverse complement strand
TTTAGTCATAGAGAACATGTCTTTTTCTGTCTCTGTCTGATGCTCCAGATGTTTTCTGACCATCATCTTCAATAATGTAAAGCAGCTGTTCTGGCAGCTGGGCTGCCTTCATACACGCAAAAATATTTATTAGGCAGCATTTAAAAATATAAAATGTGTGAATCTTTTATGCAATCATTTTTATGATTTTTGAAAATGCTAAATTAGCATGACAGTCCTACTGCTCCATTAAATCGACAGCCCTGTTGCGCCATGATTTATTTATTTATTTATTTATGTATTTATTTATGTTTTAATGTATGTATTTATTATTATTAATAATAATAATTATTATTATTGTTATTAATTTATGTATGTATGTATGCATTTATTTATTTATTACATTTTAAATGAATCCATCAAATTAGCATTCAGTTTTAATGGCATTCTTTGGCCCTATTACTCTATGGATTGAGATTAATAAAAAAAATAATTATTAATTATTATTAAAAATTAATTTCATTTTTAATTAATTTGATTAATATTAATTTATAAAAAAGATTTTAAAATACTAAATTAACACAATATATTTATTCTAATCAATAATTTTATTTTATTTTATTTTATTTTGTTTTATTTTATTATTTTTAAAAAGAAAGCTGTACTCTCTGTCTATATTTGTAGAATGAAAGGGAAATAAACTCACCAGCTCACCTCAACTGGTCCATTATAGAGCTCTAGGATCTGATCTCATTTAGAGCCAAGGAGTCTTTATTTGTCTTTTCCTTTATCAGAGGCAGTTTATCCTCTGCCCCTTGAACTGTTACTCAGGCTCTCTCTCTTTTCTCTCTCAATTACCCTCCTCCACTGTTTTTTTTTTCTTCCTTTCCCCTCTCATCGGTTTTCATGGTCTATCCATAGAAGCATCTAACGCACACAGTGGAGCAAAAGGAAGGAGCACAAATCAATTAACTTTTCAGGCCTGCGAGGCTGGTGGGAGGGCAAGTCAAACTGGCAGCGTGGGACTGTGTTTCCTATAGCAAGGTTACGCATTGTCATCTTATCCAAGAAGCTCATCACCACACTGCCAGCTTCACACTTGAGAGCTGCCCTAGCAAGCAAACTGATGTTTACCATCCATATGACCCCGAAGGAAAATACAACTGCAATGTCAGGCAAGTGAGCTGAATAAACGGTTACAGTGACATACTGTGAGTGGGAACCAGATGGTGATTTCTGAGAGACAAGACATGTCATTTAGTGCTAAAAAAGAATTGCAGAGGAGTGAAGGTGTCCTAGTAGGTTAAGCCTCATATAATCTCTTTTGTATAACTCGAAAGTGCTCTTTTTCTTGTACTCTTACTGTGAGAAGTCAATCATATACAGGAAAAATAATTGAATGCTTATTCACCTCAGACCCTGTTATTAAAGTCGGCTCTATGTTTTAAAATTAAGGTTCTATTCTGTTCTGTTCTGAAGTTAAGATTCGGTTCTGTTCCAAAATTTAGATTTGGTTCTGTTCTGAAGTTAAGATTCGGTTCTGTTCTAAAGTTAAGATTATATTCTGTTCTGTTATGTTCTCAACTCACCATTCAATTTGTTTTATGCTAATTTAGATAATGTCTACCAATAGGCAGACCAGTTGACAAAGAAGTACTGTAGTTCACTTTAATCTGGCCAGAGGAAGAAATTACGCACAGAAAATCAGTTTATGATTTCATATTTTTATCAATTTCACATTTTTGTACTTAAAAACATTTATATTCCTATTAAAATATTTAATATTTCAAATTTGTTATTATATTTTATTGCATTTCAAATTGTTTAGATTCAAATAATGTGGAAAATAATCTTCAAAAGAGTGGGCAATAAAATAAAAGGTACAAAAAAGTTGCATTGTTTCCTGCAGTTGTAATTCCTGCTCAAATGCACTATTTTGTGGTATATATGCCATGCCAGATGCAGAATCACTGCAGTTTTTGCAGTGTAAAAACATTTTTGTCTTTACATTTGTTGATCGCTTATATAAACAGACACAAACTTTGAATATGCAATGGTGTCAGTATTTAAAATTTGAAAGAAGCCTACAAAGCAAACCAGTGTGGCTTTATGTATTGATCAATAGTGTGGAAATGGTTATAAAAACAGGTACAAACATAAAGTTGAAGTGGTAAAATAAAATGAATAAAACTAGTTAACAACTGCAGAGAAGAGTGAAGTCATTATCATATAAGCTGAGAGGAGGACAGTCTATTGTGAAAGAGAACTACTTGTTTGTAAAGTAAGAGCTTGTAGAAGAGAAAACAAAGTAAGAGAAACATCCAACACATATAGCAACTGATCTCTCTTTATTTAGCTTGGACCCATCTTTTGCTTTTCATCTTTCTCTTTCTCTTCTACCTCACATTTTTGGTCTCTGTTTGTTGTATTTGTGGTGCAAGGCTGTATATTCCCCATTAGAGTGATAAACCAGTAGGCATCAGTTTGTCCTTATTAAGCAGTGGAAAAGCTCCTGGTTTTGAAGTTCACTCTCACTTCCCTCTGGCCCCTAGGCCTGCAGGCCGGGCCCACCAGAGCAGGCCAACATTTTCGCAGCCGCCATTGATGTATATCTGACCTTTTATGCAGTCGTTCTGTGTTCCATAGCCTGAGGCCTAATTAAAACTAACAGCTCTGTGATACGCTGCAGCAACATGACCCCCACCTCATACAACCCCATAGAGTTTGGGCGAGTCTCCAGAACATTCTGTTCCTCTTCTAGTCCTGAAGTCAAAGTGGATGGGGAAGCATACAATGGAAATAGATGAATGTAATATCCACTATATGGCCTCATGGCCCCTATTAGAAGTCAATAACAAAGCAAGAGTATAGAAAAGATTTTGGAGCTATGAGCTGTTCACATTTCACTTCCTTAAATTCTCTTTTGTTGTCCTTCTTAGTGTTTACTTGCAATACACTTTCCTGCCGCTAGAGGGCATTTCCACTTTTACAGATATGTTTCATCCAACCCAGTCTCATAAAAATACGTACCTCTGGGTAAGTTGATATAGGTACGTATTGCTGTGTTTTTATTACGTTGCTTCAGGTACGTATTGCGGCGTTTCAGAATTCAAATATCCGGGGATTGTCGCTAAAAGTTAATGCTCTATCATGTTGGAAATATTCTAGTGTTCATTTCTTTTGGAAACTGCAGTGATATGTACTTATTGGTACGTATTTCGCGTCTCGCGAAAAAGTACCCAGAGGCACGTTTTTGCCATGAGACCAGGTAGGTTTCATCAAGTAGTTGAAAATCAGAGAAGTGGATCCATGAAAAACAACGATGTAAGCAAAAGGAGCACACGGCAAAGGCAACACAGTCCCAAACACACATAGTAATGAATATAAAAATAAAATAAAATAACAAAACGTATTTACTCCAAAATATTTGAATGGTAGTGTGGCTTTTCACATTTGCACAGACACTGTCCAAAACTTACTAACCACGCATAATATTTTTTTTCTAAAAAATGCAAACATGTAGATCAATTTTGCTCACATATTATTGTAGAACAGTTTGTGCTGAATACAACAAAAAAAAATTACACGTTGACCAATAGTATGTTATAAGTAGCTGAAATAAGCACAAATGCCAGGACATGTCAAAACATCTCAAGGGCCCCAAAATCACCTCAGACCCCAGAGAGTTAATACTGTCTTAATTTAATAATTTAATTTAAACTAACAATTTCACATTACATTTAAAGAAAGCATGTTGCTTCTGTAAAGACACAAAATAAAACAATATATAAATATTTTCTCAAAAGACCACAGTGTAGTAGTGCCGCCCAGGTGAATCGTTGGTTTTGGCAGAACAAGGGAAAAGGAAGGGCACAAAATACAGCGAAACTTTTGACATTAGTGTCACAGGGCAAGGTGATAGCTCATAGTGAGTACATCTAGACCCCTTTCCGGTGCCCTGACAGGGCCTCGTTTATTTTGCTGTGGTGCAGTGTGGGAAGATGTGGGTGTGTGCCTAGGGGTTGTGAGGGGGCTGATTTATGGCATCGCGCCTCAGAGGTGGCAGGAGCGAGCTGTCACAATCTGGTCTTTTGGGAAAATGGCGTGTGCCCAGAAAGCCCCAGAGAACAGGGGATATGCCAGTGTCCTCAAATAATAGGACATCTGCCCTGGTTACTCTACTATGGCCTGATGCAAGCACATCCAGTTCAACACAGTGGCCATCAAGTTAAAACAAAAATAATAAACTAAACTAAGATATAAGTTTTGGGTTGCTAAGGTTTTTTTTTTTGTTTGTTTTTTTTGTTTTTGAAAGAAGTCATGTATTTCTGAATTTATTGGATTGAAATACAGTAAAAACAGTAATATCGTAAAATATAATACAACATAAAATAACTCTCCTCTATTTGAATATATTATAAATGTAATTTAGCCCTGTGTTGGCAAAGCTGAATTTTCATCAGTCATTACTCTAGTCTTCAGTGTCACATGATCCTTCAGAAAGCATTCTAATAGGCTTATATGGTGCTCAAGAAGTTACAAGTTGTTCAGGATTCTTTGATGAATGAAATGTTTGAATGAACTGCATTTATTTGAAATATAAATATTTTGTACCATTATGTCAGTAAAAAAAATAAAATAAAATAAAAAAAACTGCCAGTAAACGTCATCCTTCAATTCAGTCATCCTTGTTAAATGAAAATATAAAAGAAGATTTTAAAAAGAGAATAATAAAAAACAAAAAAAACTTTAAGATACCTTTTTAAATTAGGCATATTTGTTCAAATGTAAACTGTAAATTCAATATAGTTACATCACAAATTAACTGATGTGTTTTATCGGAATAGATACAAATACTTTTGTCATTGCAACAGATGACTTCACTGCAAACAACATGACCTTAATGTTAGCAATTGGTTCTCGTTTGTTTGTTTGTTTGTTTGTTTGTTCGTTTGTTTTTTATTGGCAAACCAATTCCTAAATGTTGAAAGAACATTTTCTTTATGGTTTGTTTGTTTGTTTGTTTGATTGATTGATTGATTGATTGATTGATTGATTGATTGATTGTTTGTTTGTTTGTTTGTTTGTTGTTTGTTTGTTTGTTTGTTTAAACATTCCCAAATATTTAGTTGAGCTTCATTCAACTTTGATTTTCAACATGCAGATTATTTATAAAATTGGAGAATGTTTATGATCAAGATAATTTTGTTTCCTATGTCGAAGGTAACGCAACTCTGATCTCTCTTTTGCCAGTTTGTAAGGTTCTAAACTACTGTTGGGACATCAGTCAGTTAACCTGATTTATTCATCTAATCTCTTCAAGTTTGCACTTGTAATCTCAGAGCTAAATTTTTGATAGAACATTTTTCCAAGGTCTCCCTTAAAATTTCTCAAAACAGCAGGCTTCTCTTCACTGGCACAGGTCACATTCCATCAGTAACTGAATTACAGATCACACAGAGGGTAGCTGGTATCAGTTATGCACATAAATTCAGTGTCTAACTGGGTTTTCCCAAAGTCCACAGAGACAGATGGATTTCCACACACATGCATGTGCTCACTCACAGACAGGGATATTGTTTGATATGTGTGACCTTTGACAGCAAACGCAGAGCGTTCATTGGTATTCTTAACGGCATGTTGGGGTGAGACCAAAGCTCTCCGTACCCAACGTACCGGTGAGATCTGCTTAAGATTTGGTATTCTCAGCATAGGAACGTTCCTAAACCACTTACCCCTATTTGCAATGCAAATATCCCCAGACAGATTTATCCAATGGCATTGGGAATCACAGATAAACAGCACACTGGCAATGACTTTGCTTGTCATTCTCCTTAGATGAGGTAAACATCATTATGATTTATAGTGCTCTGTGACATTGTGGCAGTGCAAAATAAAAATATTCCATCTGACATACTGATAGACTGACTTCCATTTGAACCTGAAGAAAATAGTCTGATTTGTAACTTCATAAATACATTTAGATCAATCGCTCTGCTTCTACGCATACATCAATGTCAGGCTGTAGAGGCACATCTGGTCTCAATTCAGAGCTAGCTTTGCATTTTCGCTAATACACTGCTGTTGATGGTGCCGCTTAGAGGTGCACAACCTGTCTGAGAAACACAAGTGGACAGATGCCTCAGAATAGGATAAACCACAGGAGCTCGTGAGTAGATTGAACCAATTATGGTCTGATGGTTTTTGTAATAACATAAACATATGGAGAGGCTTCAGTGTGTGACAGCGAAACTTCTTGTTCGTTTTCAGCCAATCAGCAATGGGTGAACTTTTTCCATCGCTTAGGGCACCTGCTGGTCTGGCTGCAATTGTTCATTTGATGGTGTGAATAATGCCAAATGATTTTTCAGGATCTATTTATTTATTTAGCACACACTGGCATGGAAAAAAAAAATCTGATTTCAGATAGTTTTAGATCGTATAAAAATAAAACATGTTTGACAAAGGCATAATTATATAGCTCATAATTATGTACACTGACCTATATTGTCTTTTTGGTTTATTTGTATTGTTTATTATCATTTATTATTA
>NW_015546044.1:552002-555488 GCF_001515605.1 Sinocyclocheilus anshuiensis | reverse complement strand
TATATTTATTTATTTATTTATTTATTTATTTAAAAAAGTTTGATTCTGACACAATATTGTGTTGTTATCTCTGTGTATGGATCTCTGATATTACACTCCCAATGAACCACTACTGTGCAGTGATCCTCACTTACAGTAATTGATCCTAAGATCTTTATGTTGTTATATTACAACAATATTTTGTTGTAAAGTAATACATTTGACGTATTAGCATTTTTATAGGATAAATGACTGTCCTAAGCACAACCTATAAACATATTTGTCAAAGCCACATGTTTTACCATGTTCTAGAATGATTCCTAGAGCAATTTACTGAAAGGCTATTAGGAAAGTGTAACTAAGTTCATTAAATTCATTCACAATTTGCACACATTCATTCTTAATCTTATACCTAATATGTTGAAAGCAGCTGAGTTGTTTGCATTCCTGGATGTTGCTGTTGGTTGTTTAATATTCTACCTGGTCTCATGGCAAAAACGTACCTGGGGGCACTTTTTCGCGAGATGCGAAATATGTACCAATAAGTACATATCACTGCAGTTTCCAAAATAAATGAACACTAGAGGCAGTAAAACTCTGACACCTTTTATTCCTTTTCACACAAATTTACAGAGTTTTGATTAATAAAGCGTAATTTTCGCACAATTACTTGAATAATATTATGTTATGACTTCAAAACAATTTTAAAATGTTGGGAGATTTGAATGCTTTTGAATGTTAGCATCACACATATCCAGCTTCATATCTATGGGTTTTCATAGCCGGTAGGTTTGTTTGGTAGCTCACGGAGTACGGAGATGTACTTGAGAGATGAGGAGCTCAGGTTCAAATCCCGTAAAACCACGTTTCGACAAAGCACTTCAAATCTGCATATAGGAAAGTTCAAATGGCACGGTTGCATCAACAAATGCGCTTTTATATCAATTTTGCATTTGTTAACACTATCGGGTAGGTTTAGGGTTGTTTTTTTTGTAGGGCATATTTCCAACACGATAGAGCATTAAGTTTTAGCGACAATACCCGGATATTTGAATTCTGAACTGCCGCAATACGTACCTGAAGCAACGTCATAAAAACACAGCAATGGGTACCTATATCAACGTAATAAAAACGTGCCAGGGTTCACGTATTGAACCCGTGTTAGAGCGCCACTCGTGCAGTAAGGTACGTAAAAACGGTGTTGCAGAAAAGTACCCAGGGGTACGTATTTTTATGAGACCAGGTTGTTAATATTGCTATCATAACACAGTTGTCAAATATTAAATGTTTAGCTTCTTATTTACATCTTACATCTCCTTTTTGACCATTAAAACTGAAGCATTGTGCTGAAACTCACTGTCTGCTTCTGTAAACAGAAGCCTAATTTGATTTGATTGGCCATCTCAGTCATTTTGACATTGACAAGCACTATTAGACTGCAGATCAGCACAGATGAGAAAGTAATTGTTCATTATACAATGTCTTTGCAGCACCAAAGTACAGCTGCTATTTGGCAATTATTTCACAAATTTAAAGGGGTCATATGATGCGATTTCAATTTTTCCTAAAATCGACCTGTTTCAGAAAGGCGGGGCATAGAGGAGAAACAATAATGTACAGTATGTGTAAAATAATGTTTATGCAGTTTAAGGTTCAAAAAACACATTTCATTACACCAAATACACAAAATAATGTTCTTTTTAGCAACATCATATGACCCTTTAATTATACACTCTGGACCTCTGGGAAATCAATGGTAGGAAAGGCCCTATGTGAGAACCTTTCCCAGAGCCAATCCTCCCTATATGCAAACTGCGTAGGGCCCCCGAAACACCAGGGGGCCCCCTTTCTCTTTTTCCCTTTCTTTTTTCTCGTTTTTTAATTTGGCCAGCGGTTATGAAAACATGAATTATCTTTTTCTTTTTTTTTTTGCGGTGCGCTGTCGCCCTTTCTACGTAAAAATCAGTCAAATCATGTACCAGTTACAACAAGCTTATTAGGTTTCCTGCATTTACGGTGAGTGCTTTAACTCTTTATGTGGCATAATATCTTGTTTTAATATTCTTTAGGACCCTCAACCTTTCCCAGAGCCAATCCTCCCTATATGCAAACTGCGTAGGGCCCCCGAAACACCAGGGGGCCCCCTTTCTCTTTTTCCCTTTCTTTTTTCTCGTTTTTTAATTTGGCCAGCGGTTATGAAAACATGAATTATCTTTTTCTTTTTTTTTTTGCGGTGCGCTGTCGCCCTTTCTACGTAAAAATCAGTCAAATCATGTAATGTGAATGTCGTACAGTCTTGCTCGAGACTAAAAAAAACAGTTTAAAGCATACCGAGCCGCGGAAAAGACATGTTTCTCAAGCGCTTTCCACGAGAGCGATTCGAGACTGAGTGAAACATGGACAAATGCGTTTCATTAATTTGTTCATAACCACTCATACCCCACTCCACCGCACACCCCACACACAGTTTTACGTAGGGCCCCCAGAAGTCTAGGATCGGCATTGACCTTTCCTCATTCTTCTATATAAAGACATTAGAAAAGTATATTATCCATGTGTGTATGTGGACACACGTGTTTGTTTGTGTACATTACATGTTCATTCATGCATATCCATTCAGTCCTAATGTGCATTCAGTCAGCCTGGATACATCGCAGCTGATGAGCCCGGGGGCAGATTGAGATCGAGAGTACTGAATCTCACTGCAGATGCCGAAAGAAGCACCTGAAAGCACTTGAAAACACACCCAAAATGTTTGTCTCTGATCGTGGGTCAGCCCAGTGTACTGCAGGACAGTTCACATAGAGCTGGATCTCCCTCTTTCGCCATGGAAGTGCATGGAAGTTCAGGTTTCTGCAGAGGAGTTGCAGTTGTATCTATCTATTTTATGTTTGTAGTCAGGATACCATTTTTGAACAAAGAAAGTGGTAATTTTGGTGGGTGTTTTTGAGGGCCAATTATGAGAACAGATCTATTGGATCTATAGATATTAATCATAGTATAAACACTACAATTACCCCAAGCAGGGAATAACTTCTCATCTTTATGTCTTTTATTGTAAAATTCAGTTCAATCTTCAATGGTTCGATGAGCTGAAAATGACAAATATCTTAAGCTCTGCAAATGTTATATTCGTTTGATTAAACGCTTTCAGTTTATAAAACCCTACTGCTCTCCCACTGAGACAAATTTATGAAGATCTATATTAATTTGTAAAAAATGACATGGTTGATCTGAACAAAGAAAGCAAGCCACAAAAAGGATAAATCATTTTAAACAAGTTTTTTTTTTTTTTATCTTATGATAGAAACTGCGCCATTATATCTGACATGACTGATCATAAATTTGCATTTAATGCAATATGAATTCTGCTTTATATGTTGTAAAATGGCATTGTACCTGCAATTAGGTGTAATGCAATATCAAAAGTTATATATAATATAAACATACAGTATATACAGTATATATATATATATATATATATATATATATATATATATATATATA
>NW_015546044.1:534373-551717 GCF_001515605.1 Sinocyclocheilus anshuiensis | reverse complement strand
TGTGTGTGTGTGTGTGTGTGTGTGTGTGTGTGTGTGTGTGTGCGTGCGTTTGAAAGTGCAATATAATGCTGTATTGCATTAAGCTACAACTGTACAGTTTATAGTAATGAAGGAAAGACATTTTGTCAGTAACACCATGTGGGTTGTCATGGTAGATTGGGCTCTACTAAAGATTTAATTGCATTTAGTGTGCGACCCAAACTACTGGCTCGTTGGCTGGAGTACACGACTAAATTCTTGAGGGCTGTGAGTTTGAATCTCACTGAAGCAGAGCAGCACTATATAACAAGGAAAAATTAAGCTAGCTCCTAATTATAAAATTTGTGCAGAAACTTCATTCATTGGAGGGAGATAAGCTGTTCATGCAAGACTTCAACTGATTAATACCCCGCGATAAAGGATAAAGCTACTACCTGCTCACACGCTTGAACACACAGACAAACACCAGTGGGTGGAGAAATGCATTTCTGCAAATCAAAACAAATAGCAGAACCACCGGTGTCCATGGGATATTTTTAGCTTTGAATGAGAACACTGCAAAAATATAACAAGTACGATATGCTTTTAGTGTTGGAGGAGATAGAGTCTAGTTTATCTGATTATTCTGCAGTTTTAAACATTCTTCATATAGCTGTTCTCACTGGCAGAGGAAGCTGCAGCCTTCATTTGTGTTTGACTCAAGGCACTGGCATTTACACCAGCATGCAGGCAATTTGTCAGACAAATAACACTACAGAATTATTGGAGGTGAAAATCACTCAGATGTCTGGATTAACAAACTGTTTCTAATTTGCTGTATATGGTCTGCATACATATATAATAGAGAATACATAAGACTCTGTGTGTTTTGGAATGTATACAGTATGTATACATAGGCTGTATGAAGCTCTGGGGCTTTACCAGTCTGGAATGAGCACATTCAATGAGATTGCACTGTAATAGACACACCCGCATCTGTACATACATAAACACACATGCAAAACACACACAGGAGTGTACAAAACACCTACAGGCACAACGATTGAAATTTCAACTGGGGTTGTAACACCAGATTTTGTTCATGCACTTTTATTATATTGTAGTTTTCAAACAGTTTTTTCAAACATTACATTTAATTTAATTTAATTTAATTTAATTTAATTTAATTTAATTTAATTTAATTTAATTTAATTTAATATTTTAATTTCATTTAAAATTTGAATTTAAAAATTTAATGTAATAATTTAATTGAATTTAATTTAATTAGTTTAGTTTACTTTAATTTATTTTTTTGTTTACACTTTGCCTATTTAAATTTTAATAGTTTGATGAAGTCAGGGTTACAGTGTAACAGGGTTACAAAAATTACAAACTTCAATAAAGAAAAAAAAATAGCTCATAGGTGTGTGTGTGTGTGTGTGTGTGTGTGTGTGCTGTGTGTGTGTGTGTGTGTGTGTGTGTGTGTGTGTGTTATAAAAAATGCATATTTGCAGTTGTAGTATGAAAAAGGCCCTTAAAGAACATTTTGTATGCCATTTTTTTATTTGATTGATTGATTGATTGATTGATTGAGTGAACACTGGTCCACTGCTGGTCAGTATGGTGTTGGTCACCTGGTATTCCCTACGTTATGAAGACCAAGTGTCCCCACAAGGATAGTAATACCAGTCAATTTTGACCCTGTGGTGATATTTTCTGGTCCCCATGAGGAAACAAGCTTATAAATCATACAGAATGAAGTTTATTGAAAGCCTACAATAGTAGAACGTTTTGTGTAAGGGGTAGAGGTTTAGGGTAAGAGGATACAAAAATTTTTGTATAGTATAAAAACCATTACACCTATGGAATGAACCCATAAAACATGAAAACCGAATGTGTGCATGCCTCACAAAGACATGCTCAGTGATGTAAGGCAGAATCCTCACCTCACAGATTTGCCTCCCTCCCTTCTGTCTTCTTTCACTCTCTCTGCCTTCCCATCCCTTCTCTTCTCTCATTCTCTCTCTCCCTTTCTCTTTCTTTCTATCTGTGCCTCAACTTGGGAGCTGGTCATCTAATTGAGTTTGATTACTTCACTACTCACTGTCCATTCAGAGACCATAAAAATAATGTCCCTGATGAAGACTTTCCCGAGGACAAGATGCACTATGGGGAAAATGTGTGTGTGTGTGTGTTTGGTTTGGGGCCCTATTAAATATTTTCTGATTTCCAGGTGTTGCTTCAACTCTTTTTGCCATTGCCTCATCCGATGGAAGATATTAGATTTAGCTAATTTAGATATATTTATATTTAACATATAATCTTTTTATTTAACCATATTTTTATTTAAAATGTAGATTCATATTGATATAAGATATTAAGATATCTTACAGTTTACTATAACATTTTTACTGAGCCTTAAATATATTAAAAATGTTACATGAGAAGACTACACAACCTTTTTTAAAAACTTCTGAGTTTTATTTTATATTTTGCAACCTTTGTTAATCAGACTCTCATTTAATTTTTAGGTGATGAAATGTCTACTTGGCCACTGTACACACTGTGTATTAAATACATTCTGCATCCCACAGACTAATGAGCAATTTTACAAAGGTCATGAATTCAAATCTCACTCAGCACTCAGGTGAAAACTATCACACTGACCTATTCCCAATGTGGCACAATTCTACGAGCAAACTGTTTATATTTAAAAATATATATATATTCCAGAATGTGAATCCAGTATAAATATCTCTGCATAATACATTGCCTTGCTGTTTTTTTCATAGAAAGTCAGAGAGCTTTTAGTTTGCTGAATAAAAAACACTCTATGCTGTCACTGTCTTGCTGTTGAATCTGAATTTATGTTGATTGAGCTCATTTTGGTTAGCTTAGGTTGCATACTGAGAGAATTTAAACACAAAAGAACCTGATTAAAAAGTGTATTCAAACAAACATAAACATAATGTAATGAAAGGGCCTTGTGACAAAATCATTCTGCCTCTGTCTGTGCGCTTTTAGATAGCAGTCATTGGAGAGCTCTCTCATTTCGTCTCCTGCAATTACCCTCTCCATCTTACCTAGTAATCAAAAACGTGTCATGCTGTACAAGGCTAAATGTCACCATAATAGAATCTTCCTGTGATCCTTTGTAGTAGAACTAACCCTGCAGTGCTGCAAGGCTCTGCAAGTGTGTTTGTGTGTGTGTGTGTGTGTGTGTGTGTGTGTGTGTGTGTGTGTGTGTGTGTGTGTGTGTGTGTGTGTGTGTACCAGAACTATTTTATAGTTTCCTACATATGCTGCAAGTAATCCATGAGACATTTTTTGTTTATTTTTTTGCCGACTGATGTCAAGGTCTGAAATGACAATCAATCAATCAATAAATTATTTTATTTTGTTTCATTTTATTTTGCCTGTATAAGTTTGATGTTTGTTTAGTGTTAAACAAGTTTAATGAAGTTTGATAATAGGGTTGCAAAATTGCAGACTTAAATAGAATATAAATCAGTGATATAATGCACTGTAATATTTAGTTTTTACCTCTGAATGTTGACCATTTTTAAATTGTTTTGTTTTTTTTTTCAAAATTTCAGGCCCTATTCTGTAAAGACATTTTCTGATTTACAGCTGTTGCTTCAACTTTTTGTGCCATTTGTTGGCACCAACCTAGATTTTCACTGTTATCTTGTGTTCTGTTCATCTACATATTTTGTGACAGGTTATGCTTGTTTTATTTTAATATTTATCTTATGTTTATTGCTTAAAAATTACAAAATCACGCACATTTGATGTTTTAACATTAAAGTAACATAAAAACACATAAAAGTAGCTAACTGATCATCCTCTCTTTTAAGCTGGAAAAATGTTCATTTTCCGATAAACTATCCCTTTAATAACCAAATACAGAAGAACTGAAACACAACTTTTCAAATGTCCCGCACACTATAAGAACTGTGTCCTGTTTGTGAAATATAAAGTCATTGTAAACCGAGGCCCTGCACTCTATAAATAGACCAGCATCATTTCTGGTAAGGGCTGTTTTCTCTTCTCTCCGTCCTTTCCCAGGATGGCAAGATTACCTCCCATCAACTTAGTTCCATAACAAGTAGTTGACAAACACAATGATCATTCCCCATATGGTCAATGCCAGCATTATACTCAAAGGAATCACCCTGCCTCTTCTCTTGATTTCAGCTCGTGTTGACACTTTGTTCAGTTTGCAGTTCTCTGTTAAGTGTTTCATCGAATTCCCTCTGAGAGACTCACCACTGACCATTACTCCATATCTCTCCTATCATACTTTCCAATTTTAGCTCTTTTATTAAACTTTACTGTTTATGTGTCAAACCTACTGCTGCTTTGGGGTTGAACAACGAGCATAGTATTCCCCGAACAGTGAAAATCTAGCTTCTCGCACTTCGTTATCAATAAAACATGTATTCTTGTATTCACATCAGAGTTATTTCTTGCACATTTTTTTTTTATTTCATCTCCACAAATGACCCTGCCTCCAACTCAGAAGAGAAAAACAAGAGCATCCTTCCCACGGGAAAACGGAGGTGAAAGTCACCTATTCTCACAGTCTGGGTTAGGAAAGACATGCAGGTCTTTTGGAAAGTAAAGACTGCAAGTGGGAGAAAGATAAAGTGTGCTGGTATCCAGAATGCTGTTAAAGCATAATCTCTTTAATCTTGTGTCTGGGAAAACCCTGGCTTCAGTCCTGAGAGATAGGTGTATAGGGAGAGATCAGACCCAGACACCAGAGGGATTAATGTCTTACCCCAAAACGGCCCAAACACCATCAAAGATAAGGAGCAGTCAGAGAGACATGGAAACACTGGGATTCGTGGCCTTGAACCCAGTTGCTTCTGATACACAGATCTTACGGTCTCCTATTGGCTTTGTTATACTGATGAGGTGACAGATGTATTGTTCAGCGCAGTCAGAGGCGGACCATATTCACACCCATTTCATAACTTCAGCCTCCTGACCATCAGCAGATCTCACACAGAGCTGAAGCATTTACTACGACTTCACAATCAGTTCCCTGATGTTTTTTTTTTTTTTACATAGTGATTGATGTTTAAAATTAACTTTTTTTCTGTACCAGTAGAAGCACTGAAATGAAATTAAATACCTACTTCTGAAAACGTAGATCATTCAAAATGCTTTCTAACATTTCTTATGTTTCCTTTCCTACAAACCACTCAGCACTCAGTAAATGATGTTAAAAGGGATTAGAAGTGAAGTGGGGAAATCTTTTCAAATGCACTCTTTGGGGAACGAGACATGAAAGAAACGAAATTCCAATAGTAATCCAGTGCAAGTTCTAGTAATATTTGGATATTGTTATTTAAATTGGGTGAGAAAATTGCCAGTGCTGCTGTTTTTTTTTTTTGTTTAGTTTTTTTGTGAGAGCAGAATAAAAAGAAAATAATCATGAACTTTAAATTAGTTGATGACACCACAAGAATGTGACATCACAGTCAGATCAAAGACAGTAGATAAGAAGAAGCATCCAACCCAGCCTCATTCAAAAAACAGGCCTGTGGTGACATTTCTGCAAGATGATATTATGTTTCACGACACTTTCAAAGTGAAATGTCCAGTGAGTCGTGCTAAAAGTGAAAAGTCAGTCAGTTTTATCCAAAACATATGAACGTGAATCTAGTAACTTTTTATTAAGTTGGAGCAGGTTATGTGATGCATTAGTTTACAAATCATGCACTATGATAAAAAATGTTGTGAAGTCATAACATAGTATTGTGAAACCATGCAAAAATAAGTATTTATTAATCACTATGTCTTTATTAATCTCGCTTTATGTATCCCCAAATTGTAAGTCGCTTTGGATAAAAGCGTCTGCAAAATGACTAAATGTAAATGTAAATTGAATTTATAGGTACATTTTTGGAGTATGTTTTGAAAGGCACATTTTTTTACTGATCCTTTTTTGTCCATTTTATACTTTTAAGATAAGTTTTAGCAGAACAAATAAAGAATTATATGACTTTTTTCATGACTGATATATTGCATGTCGAAAAATAATTATTACGTCAGAATAAACTAAAACTTTAGAATGGCTGTTAATGGAGAAGGATTTTTGGTCCAGATGGCGTAGTTACGTCATCTACCAGCAGGGGCTAACTGGGTCACGCTAACCACCAAAATCTTGACACTTTTGTCAAAACACATCCATTGGTTATTTGACAAAACTATAAGAATTTTTCAAGGTCTACTCACAACTTTAGACTGGTTGCCATTGCCAAAGAGAATTTCAGAAATACACATTCTCCTTCAACACAGGTATTGCCCAACCCCCTTTTCTCTTTTTTAACAAAACCTGCATATGTTTATTATCACTCTGGAGGGTTGTCATTTTTTGTTGTTATTTCAAAATCTTTTTTAATGAGCCCCTGGATTAAAATATAAAAGAGATGAAAGTGAGCATGTGGCCTGTCAACTCTCTCCCTCCTGGTTAAGAATGTAAATTAGGCCTCAAAACAAACGCTGACTCTGAGCGGTGCCCGTTATGATAGCTATCATCATTACCATCACTATATCAAAAGCTCTAAATGTCATGCTGCCAGCACAAGTAGAAATTGCCCTTGATTTACACAGCCAAACAAGTGACCCATCACCCACCATGAATGAGAGTTGTGACTTTTGATAAATTATGCCGTTATTGAATAGGATACTTTTATTATATATGATTACAAAATGGTTATTTACCACATAAACAAAAATACATTGCTAAATGTATTATGCATTCACAGAGACTTTTATTTTAAAGTTGAGCATAATGTGAATAAATAAACTACCGTTCAAAATGTTGGGGTCAGAAAAAGTAAGAGTTTAGAATATCACACTTGCAACTTCAATTAAACTAAATAAGAGTTCAAGTAAATAAGACAGCACTACACTGGGCTCACTTTTTGGAGCTTCTGCTATAGGGTGCACACAGTACTCTTGTGTACCTCCAAATTGCTACCCATTTGCTACCCCCAAGATTGAACCAAAGAGAAACATGCAAAATAACAGAGTAAGAAAGAAAGAGTGTGTGTGAGAGAGAGAGAGAAATGAGCAGCCTAGGCAGGCAATGAAACCAGCACACATTATCAAGCCTGACAAGGCTCATTTAGACACGACCGTGATGAAAGGCGCTCTCAGCCTCATCTAATACAGCGTTGTGAAAACGTTGTGACAATGCGGAGCATCTCACTTAAGAAACTCATCAGGGGTCCCCAAAGGGGCAGTAACAGGCTCACTGAGGGAACAAAATGCTGACATTGGTATGGGCACCACTGAACACAAACACACTGCTCGCGCATCAGACCTAATAACAATGTCAGTGCTGTAAAATCAAAGAGGACGTTTGTGAAAGAGAGAGTTTTGTGTTATTTTCCAGTAAAAATATCAAAATATCCAAACAAGGATTCTAAAAAAGCTAAGTTTAGATATGTCATTTTCTGTATTCCTATGAGATATTAAGGCTTACTTTTAGATGTTGAATTTGGTTTATTTTTCTTACCTCAATGGCAAATAGCATTTTCTTTTTTAAATCCTAAATCAATTTAGTAAAGTTTACACTTAAAAAATGCAAATGGGATAAGAAAAATAAATTGATTCATGCTATGTTCACTGAAAATATGTATTTAAGACGTTCTGAGACCAACAGCATGATTGTGAGCGTCAGAGACAATAGTGTTAAGTTACTTTGTCAATTCTTGCTTTGCAACACTTGTCACCACCTACTGGCATAAGTCACTTAAAGGGATAGTTCGCATGTACAATAAAATAAAATAAAAAAACACTGAGACACTTCACAAAATATATCTATACAGGTTTGGAATGACATGACAGTGGTGACAGAAATAATTGTTGTTTTTTTTTGCCCTTTTTGTTTGTGAAATTTGAAGACCGGAACTATTTTTAAAATGTTACACACTTTTAGTGATCCAGAAAATTGATCTTGTTTTAAAGGTATAATGTTTATAGTGGTAACAAAAATAAAAACAATACAAATAGGTTTACATAATATATATGAAAAATTTAAAGGGTTTTATTTATTTTTTTCTGACCTCAGCTAATATGTTTTTCCTAGAGGACACGTGAGAGAGATATGTTCATCCAGTGCTTTCCAGTGGCAGGTGGCATAATGCGTGCTGCGGGCCGGGTGGCACAGATGGCATCACAGGTATGGCACTGCCTTCATATCAAGCTCAGTGATCTCAACACAGACTAACAGTCACCCCGACCCAGCTTTACAGACCTTGGGCCAAGACATCAGATGCAAAGTTTCTGTGTAACTAATTCACCCCTGCAGGCCCAGTGGTTTTGCCTACACTTTCAATAAACACAGCAGGACTGCACAGGACTTCAGCAAAAAGCAGAGAGGGACAAGGAGAAAACAGGTTGAATTCCATGCCTCACAAGAACAAACAAATTGTTTTTCAGGTTCTCAGTCATTACAGTCGCTCTGTGAGGCGAAACTACACACTAAACTGCCGGCTGGGAAATGAAAGTATCACAGAAAAACAAAACAACATTAGACTATTTGAAAAGGATGTGACATTTTTTAGCTGAAAAGTGTTATTCACAAACCATCAGCAATAAATTTTAAATTAGTGCTAAATGTGCTTAAAAAAGTAATTTTGCGGTTCTCATTTGAATGAGTATTTAAATTAAGTCATTAACTTGGTCTCACATACCGTTCTCAAATACTGTATAAAGTTTGGGGTTAATACTTTTCTTAAATAAATTAATATCCTCAGCAAGGATGCATTAATCAGAAGTGACAGTAAAGACATTTATAATGTTAAAAAATAATCTGTTTCAAATTAATGCTGTTCTTTTGTTCAAAGGAATATTGAAAGAAATTACAGTTCCCACAAAAATATTACACTGCACAACTGTTTTCAACTATGATAATAATAAGAAAAATCTACTAAGAAATATGCTGGTTTGGTCCTGTTTTGTCTGGTTTTGGTGGCCTTCAAAGCTGCTCTTTTTCCAACAGGTTTTAATGGAAACTTATGAGAAACTTCTTCTTGTATACCTATAAACACAGGCTTTTTGTCTCATGTGACGTGGGTGAAGACTAGCTTCTACTTTCCCAATAATTGACTCCCATGTTAGTTTGAAGAGGCATTCAAATGTGAATAATTTACAGTTGGATTGAATCCAAGTGTGTTGTGACATGGAACAATCCTGTGCCAATCTAGCAATTTGTTTCAGAAACAGCTTCCTCTCTTTGCACGTCATTGTCAACATGCTGACTCTGTTTGATATGTGCCGTGATCGCCACCTGATTATTAAAGACTTTTTTGGTGACATGTTTGAGAAAGTCAAATTCAATGTCAGATTCAACTGTCTGTGAAAAGGGTTGAAACATTTCTTCCACTCAGTGCCTTGAAAAATTCCAAACATTTTTCTTCCCTCCTTAATAGTCAAAGTAATTATGGCTCATTATGATGACAAAACAATTACTGTGAATATAAATGGCTTAAAGGGATAGTTCACTCAAAAATGAATGTTCTGTCATTTATTTGTCCTAATGCCGTTTCAAACTTCTTCTTTTTTCCAAGTCAAGTTCTGACAACCTGAAGTTCAATCTGTTTCTTACACAAAGTTATCATATGGCTTCAGAAGTCTTATAGAAATTCATATGAACAACTTTATGATTTTTTTATTGTGCTTTTAGGTACTTTTTGAAAGCTTCGTCCTTCAGATTTCTCAAGGTTCTGCAAGTCAGTAACAATAATATGGACTCTAAGGAGAAGGTCATATTCTTTTTCTGGATTTTTGTGTCTCATCATTTCACCTCATTCCATTGATACGTGAATAAATTCACTGAATGCATCCTCTGATCGTGTGTCACTTTACTGTAGGCTTGGGGTGCTTGATACTTAATGTTGAAGTTAGATTAATTGAATAGCTGAACCATCTTCATGCTAAATCACAAAAGCAGAGCAAATTTGGTGAAGGCGACACAAGTTAATAATGAGCCACACTCATTTTCATGACAACTGCATTCCGGCTCATCAGGCCCAGCTTAGGCAAAGGCAAAGCCGTCCTCACATAGCGTAGAGCTCTTGGCTCACAAAATGAAGGGCCTGTAACATCTACTTCCACACCCAGTGACTGTGTAGCAGACTGTGTAAGTGAATAATCATAATAGATTATGGGCGGCTGCTATATTGTGTAGTGTTCATTTTTTACACATTTTTGTGTTTACTTTTGACAGATGTATATTTGCAATTCAGACAATATTTTTTCATATTCATTATTTTATTTATTTTTTTTTAGGGTTCAGCGTGTCTCGGTTCAGTTTTTATGGCGTGTTCTGCACCGTTGCCACTAACCGTTCCCCATTGGTGGTTTTTAGGCTGATTTAGCATGTTGAATCGTTGGGACAGATTCAGTGAGACAGATTACACTGTTAATTAAATAAAATTTAATCAAATCAGTTTTTTTTTTACAGTGTACTCTGACTGGCTATTAAGCTTAGCGAATCAGTGCATGAGAAGAAAGGCAAAAGTGATGAAAGTGAGCAAATAACGAAGTCAAGAGGACACACACAGAAGCATGTTCGAATTTTACTTCACCTTATCAAAACATTCCAATATGCGTAAGCAATATTTTCATAACGACATGGCCATCTGGAATGATGTTAGCAGCATTGCATTCTTGTGGAAGGAGCGTAACTTGCACATGCAGTTAGTGCAGTTTATTTTCATATATACACTGTGTTGTTTACCGCCTGATTCAAAGAAAATACGCAAATAAACGTGTTTTCTGTGATGCTATTTGCATCAAATAGCACAGGGGGGTGTAAGATAAAAAGAGGTGTGTTTGCACTTCAGAACATTTCTAAACTGTTTTTTTTGTGGTGATTATACACTCTTAAAAACAACAGTTCTTTATCGGAATCTATGGCTCCAAGAACATTTGAACACGTTCTTCTGTGGCATGAAAAATTCTATCCTCTAATTTATGTCTTTTTTTTTCCCAGCAGTTTTAGTAGTCACCCTAGCAGGTGGTGTGGCTGTGAATGTATGGAAAGGATTCAGAGTCTCATCACAGGAACAATGATGAAGCAATTATCTCAAGGCAAACAGTACTCTGCCATCATGTGCAGCAATCAATTAAATCAATAGCACATAGAGGAGGATGAAACCAAATGAATCGCTCAGTTAAGAGAAAGAGAGGAGGGAATGCAATAAGATGTCAGGTTCATCTTTGTAATGTAATGGCTCTTGCATTGAGGTTAGAGATAAGAAACCAACACCAAAAAAATAAAATAAATCATTGTTGAGCGATGTAATAATGAGGGACCAAAGAGATGCTTTTGCAATCATTATCAGTTATCATAATTTTATTTTTGTATTTTTTTTTTGTTTTACTCAAATTACTCAATCGACACTTTAAATGCACATATTTAATAGAAACCAACATATTTCATGTGGTCTTCTTTTAGTTCTCATTTATGCATTGAAACACATGCACACCTTTTGATGGGTGCAAAGTCAGCTACGACAGGGACAGATTAGCCTTTGTGAAGAATTATCTTCTTTGACAGGTTATATTTTCAAAAAAGACTTGACAATCATCTTTGTAAAGCCTGCATAATGACTTAATTAATATAGAAAGCTTGTTTTATTCTCAGCTTTTTAATTTCAGAAGTCTACAAACTTACCGTTTTGTGCAATTTAACTTTCAGCTAATTCTGTCAAACCAGCAGGCAGTGAAAGGAGGTGTAAGGAATTCAAATTAAGAATAGCCTACAGGATGCATTGTTACAGTATCCTTGTCATTGTAAGTAAGTAGGCTAACTTTAAATTAAGGAAGCAGAGGCAGAACAAAGGGAATTTTCAAATGTTGTAAATAAAATCATAATTAAGTTTTTTCTCCATGTTTTTGGCCTGACATCCACACATAATTGCCGTTTTATGTCATTGAAAACAGGTTCCCTTTCAGTCGGTCACTCTCGACGTCATGTCGGTGATGACCGACGAATTGGGATCTCGCCAGAGAGACCAATCCACTTCGAGTGTAAACTAAACGAGCCAATGCACATTGGCATGCGATTATTGCATCCAGCTGCCACTGCTCACCGCGTGAATATAAGCATTTGTGAATGCGAAGCAGGTGCATCGCATTCATTCATCTTTTCGGTTTGGAGCCGAGCGGTGGTGCATCACTACTGCTCTCCTCTTCAAGAGCGAGTGAGGGCGTTACGGCGTTGCAGCGGTGGTCGCGGTCTCACAGGGAGCCAATCCACTTCGAGTGTAAACTAAACGAGCCAATGCACATTGGCATGCGATTATTGCATCCAGCTGCCACTGCTCACCGCGTGAATATAAGCATTTGTGAATGCGAAGCAGGTGCATCGCATTCATTCATCTTTTCGGTTTGGAGCCGAGCGGTGGTGCATCACTACTGCTCTCCTCTTCAAGAGCGAGTGAGGGCGTTACGGCGTTGCAGCGGTGGTCGCGGTCTCACAGGGAGAAAAAAAAAAGATAATCTTCCATGCAGACAGCCACACTTGGAGTGTGTGGTGGCCAGTTCCCCTGCGTGCTTCAGCACTATTAGAGCAATCTCTAAAAGAGCAACATGGGTGATCGCGTCTTTTTTAAAGATGTCTTATCACCAGTGCGTTTCTGGGTGCGGTCGCTTTCTGGCGCCTCGGGACGGTCACAATCGCTGTCTCACGTGTCTGGGCGTTGAGTATGCTGAGCAAGCGTTCGTGGATGGTGCATGTTCTATTTGTGGGGACATGACCATCTCGGACTTGCATGAAAGACTCCGTTACTTCAAACGTCGCGATCCAGTGTATGTCCCGGCAATCGGGGCGGCGCTGCGTCCGGCAGAGTCCTAGGTGATTTGAGGACCATGGTGACGGCTTCCCCAGAGGGAGTTCATCACCCCTCAAGCACTCCACAGCCGGTGGAGCGGCTGGAGGGGCATGCTGGCCTCTCTACACCTCTCTCGCCAGCGGGCAGCACGGGGTTGCTCAAGAGCATCTCTCCTGTCCATTCGTGGAACAAGGTAAGGGCTGTAGCACTCAAGTCCCCACTTCATGTCGTCACACGCCGGGCTGTCACAAGCCTCAAGCTGGGACCCTGTGTTTTCTCCCGCACATGAAGGAATCAGGTGAGTGTTACACCTCTGCCGTCACAGGCCAGGCCGTCACAGGCCTCGGGCCGAGTCCCTGTGTTCCACCACGCTGCCCCACCGTGGGTACGATGGTGGCTCCGCTGGTTCCTCTGGCACGGTCTCTCGGAGCCTGGTTAGCGCTCCCCAGTCCGTCTTGGTGGCTCCTGCGTGGGCATGGTTCAGATTACACCGGCCTGCCGCAGATCCTTCAGCCCGTTGTCAGATCCCTTGTTTCTTCGGGCAGGAGTGCCCCTGAAACAGGTATCTACGCCTTGCCCTGAGCCGCCTCAGATGGCGCCTTCAGGGCAGGGACATTCTGGCACGCATGGACAACACTGCGACCGTTGCGTATATCAACCGACAAGGCGGTTTATGCTCCCGTCGCATGTCGCAACTTGCCCGCCACCTCCTCCTGTGGAGTCAGAAGCATCTGAGGTCCCTTCGTGCCATTCACATCAATCGTTCAATCGGGCAGCCGACTAGCTGTCTCGAGCAGCACTTCCAGGAGAGTGGAGACTCCACCCCCTGGCGGTTCAGCTGATTTGGAGACGGTTCGGAGTTGCTCAGGTAGACTGCTGTTTGCGTCTCCAGAAACCACCCACTGCCAGTGGTTCTACTCCCTAACCGCGGAAACACTCGGCACGGATGCACTGGCACACAGCGGGCCCCGGGGCCTGCGCAAATATGCATTCCCCCCAGTGAGACTGCTTGCACAGACACTGTGCAAGATCAGGGAGGACGAGGAGCAGGTCTTGTTAGTGGCTCCATTTTGGCCCAACAGGACCTGGTTCCCGAAACTCATGCTCCTCGCGACAGCCCCTCCCTGGCCGATTCCTCTGAGGAAGGATCTGACTTCTCAGAGACAGTGCACCCTTTGGCACCCACGTCCAGACCTGTGGAAACTCCATGTCCATGAGACAGGCCTATGCGCTGAAGTAGAACCTGTTCATCGAATGGTGTTCCTCCGACCAGGAGGACCCCCGGAGATGTTCGATCAGAGCTGTGCTTTCCTTCTTGCAGCAAGGGTTGGAGTGTAGGCTGTCCCCCTCCACCCTTAAGGTTTATGTTGCTGCTATTTCAGCCCATTACGATCCCATAGAGGGGAGGTCGGTGGGGAAGCATGATCTGGTCCTCAGGTTTCTTAGGGGGGCCAGGAGGTTAATCCTCCTAGGCCTCCCTCCCTGCCCTCTTGGGATTTGGCATTGGTGCTAAGAGCCCTACAAGCTGCCCACTTCGAGCCTTTGCAGTCAGTCGAGTTGAAGTTTCTTTCTATGAAGACCCTTCTCCTGACTGCATAGGCCTCGATCAAGAGGGTGGGGGACCTGCAGGCACTTTCGGTCGACAAATCGTGCCTTGAGTTTGGCTACGGCTACGTGCCCAAGGTTCCTACCACTCCCTTCAGGGACCAGGTGGTGAACCTGCAAGCGCTGCCCCTGGAGGAGGCAGACCCAGCCCTAGCTTTGCTCTGTCCTGTACGTGCACTGCGACAGTATGTGGATAGAACTCAGACCTTTAGGACCTCAGAACAGCTCTTTGTCTGTTACGGTGGACAACAGAAGGGGAAAGCTGCCTCCTAGCAGAGGATGGCCCACTGGATAGTGGATGCCATCACCTTGGCCTACGAAGCACAAGGTGTGTCCTGTCCACTCAGGCTGCGTTCTCACTCCACCAGGGGTGTCGCATCTTCCTGGGTGCTGGCAGACCCTGTCGAGTCCTCCAGCACTCTGGCGGCCAGACGTGGCGTAGAGTCCTGCGCCAGCCCTTTCAGCCAATGAATTCCTGAAATCTTGTGTGAGGCTAGTGCCCATATGAGTGTCGCGGTTGGGATCCCATATATGTATTACCACGGTACACCTACTAAGGCCGTGTTTCCCCTGGCAGACCACGTTCTGCTGTCTCGAAATGATGCAGCTATGAGCCATCTCAGAGACTTCCATGTGCAGTAGGGCCCCTCGAGGTTACTCCACGTGAGTAAATGTCACTTAGGAGGAGGTGACTCCGCAGTGTGTCCTCTTCCAAATGGAAGGGCACGATCCCAATTCGTCGGTCATCACCGACGTGACGTCGAGAGTGACCGACTGCAAGGGAACGTCTCAGTTACGTATGTAAGCCTCGTTCTCTGAAGGAACGGAGACAACACGTCCCGTCGCCACAGTTGCTGTACCATCGCTGAGGTGCCGGGTCACCGGCTCGGCTCCTCAGCGAAAACGTGACATGACGTTACATGTGGCCAAGTATGGTTACCCATACTAGGAATTAGTGCTCTGCATTTATCCCATCCTAAGTGCATACACACAGCAGTGAACACACACACACACACCGTGAACACACACCCGGAGCAGTGGGCAGCCATTTATGCTGTGGCGCCCGGGGAGCAGTTGGGGGTTCAGTGCCTTCAAGGGCACCTCAGTCGTGGTATTGAAGGTGGAAGAGAGCGCTGTACATTCATTCCTCCCACCTACAATTCCTGCCGGACCTGAGACTCGAACTCGCAACCTTTTGGGTTACGAGTCCTACTCTCTAACCATTAGGCCACGACTTCCCCAAAACATGAATGAATGCGGTGCACCCGCTGCCTCTTATACTCATGCGGTGATCAGCGGCAGCTGGATGCAATAATCGCATGCCAATGTGCATTGGTTCGTTTAGTTTACACTCGAAGTGGATTGGTCTCCCTGGCGAGATCCCAATTCGGCATTCATCACCGACGTGACGTCTCTGTTCCCTCCTTCAGGGAATGAGGGTTACATACGTAACTGAGACGTTTTTAAAAACAGTTTCCAAACAGCGACTTTTTCTGCAAGTTACAAACACCATGTAGGTGGCGACAAGGGACTGTTTTTATGAGTGATTAATTCAGTGATTCACTCAAACGGTTCGTTCAGACGTGCTAATTCATGCAGGAACTTAACAAATGACTGGCTCTACGAGTGGTTAATTGAATCATTCAGATTTGTTTAAAAACACTCATTTATCAGGATCCAAACACTGCTATTATGTGCCGCATGGAAACTTTATTAGAACTATCGTCATTAGCGGAGCAAAATAATTCAAGTAAATTGTAATACTGTTTCTATAATGTAAGTTTCTCAATATTAATTTCTTGTTTACTAAACTGTCGTATAAAACCAATATCACAATCACAGTGTGGTAGTCCCTAATATGTTTTGCATCTCCCTCAATAGGCTCAGAATCAATTCATGTGGTGCAGAATGTGACCTGATATTTAATCTCCCAGTTACAGTACTGACATTTTGCCTGCCTGCAATAAGGAGAATCCCTAGATTATGTCATTTAGCAACTCATAACCACAGGTGAGCTGGTACTAATACTAATCCCTCAGCAAACTAGAAGAAAGAGCAATACGGGGATTTGTTTAGACTTCAAATATGCGTTTTGTTAATGAAGATAACGTCTATTTGAAAATTTGCTTCGACGTTTTCGTGGACGTGAGCTCCAGGGCATCAGCGGCCGTTCAGCACTCATGAACCCGCAGAGAGCAGCCTCACCTCGGCCAGATCTTCTGGAATTTGCCGCTGGCTCTGATGTATCTTTAGTGGTTAAACATGAGATATAATTCGTTTTGGGTAATTCTAATGGGCAGTCTTTGGTCTCATTAATCTATTTGTTACAGAGCAAATAGTTTTGGCTGAGGGCAAAATCTCATCACGTTATATTTTATTTAATTTTAATGCTGTATATAAGAGCGCTACTGTCACAATCTATGATGACGAGGAACGATGGAGACGAGGAAAAAAAACTAAACAGTCTTTAATCCAAGAAACACAGGGTACATCCAACACTGGGAACGGCAGGAAACACATGAACATAACAAGTAGAACCGACAGAGACAGACTGCACAGACTAGGACTTAAATTCAGGGGATGATTGGGGAAACACAGGTGTATGGCATGACTAATCAAACTAATTAACAAAACAAGGACAGGAACATGACCAAATAAGAAAACAGAAAGAGGGGCAAAACATGACAAAGACAGTCCATGATCCTGACATTACGCCCCCCTCCCGGAAGGTGCGTCCTCACACCGTAGCAACAACAGAGGGAGGCGTGGGTGGGAACTTGGGAGGAGGTTCCGGAGGAGGACGGACACCCGGGAGGGGGCCGGCAGACAGAGAGCAGGGAGGTGACGAAGGAGGGAGGAGCCAGGGAGGAGACAGGAGGGACCCGGAGCAGGAGGAGCTCAGCAGGACCCAGGCCCCAGCC
>NW_015546044.1:533808-534039 GCF_001515605.1 Sinocyclocheilus anshuiensis | reverse complement strand
CAGCGGCGGAGCAGGTGGTGGAGGAGCCCGAGGCGGAGAGCCAACGAGCCAGGGGGATGCCGAGGATCCGGGGGGCAGGGTGGAGCCGCGGCGGAGCCGGAGCAACTGAGGACCAAAGTGGAGCTGGCGGGAGGAAGGAGCCCAATAGAGCCGGTGGGACGGAGCAACGAGGTGAAGCTGGAGAAGCGGAGTCCTGAGGCGACCAAGGCGGAGCCGGAGGGACGAGGGGGA
>NW_015546044.1:533082-533475 GCF_001515605.1 Sinocyclocheilus anshuiensis | reverse complement strand
GGTCTTTAGCTCCGCACAGCGGGGAGATGGTGGGCTGGGCTCTGGGTCCGGAATGGCACCGGCGAGATCCCCCTCGGGACAGACGGTGACCGGGGATCCGTGTCTCGCCAGTGTCCTCCCCACAAATGCAGCGAAATTCGCTCGGACGACGGCGCTCTGTACATGAAGTTTAAACTGGTGTCATAGAACGCACAGAGCACATCGTCCGGGTAGCTGGAGAGGTTGGCAAGCACCAGAAATAGTCTGGTGTGGCCCTCGAGCGATCTCTCTCCTGCTCCAGCAGGAGGAGGAGATATTCTGGATGAAGGAGGGGATCCATGGAGGAACACTATGGAAACAAAACACTGAGGGAAAAAACACGGAAACAAAAACGGAGGGAACACACGGAGGAAA
>NW_015546044.1:529576-531742 GCF_001515605.1 Sinocyclocheilus anshuiensis | reverse complement strand
AGCTAATTAACAAAACGAGGACAGGAACATGACCAAATAAGGGAACAGAAACAGGGGCAAAACATAACACAGACAGTCCATGATCCTGACAGCTACCTTTTTACTTTTGACTGAATTGCCTGGCAATTTTTATGATGGCTGTTGTTGTTTTTTATTAAATATTATTCAATAAATAATATTTTATATAAACAATAGTAGTATTTAATTATAATATCATATTGGGGAATGGTGTGTGTGTGTGTGTGTGTGTGGAAGTAGTTCTGCACAAAAGAGGGTTTTTAAAGACACTCTGCTGTTTTTTCTTATGTATTTACACATTGTGCCGTCGAACTGTTGCATAAACGCAATATCACGGCCGAATCACAGCCGTGCCCATATACAGCCAGATCTCACAACTACTCATGTGATATTGTAAAATATTATTATAATTTAAAATATAAATTTTATATTTAAATGTTTTAAACAGTATTTATTGCTGTGATGGCAAACCCAAATTTTCAGCATGCTGATTTGGTGCTCAAGAAACCTTTTTTTTTTTCAAAATATTGATCAAAAGTTCATTTTGGACCCTGGTTATAGGTAAACAGATGATTGGAACAAGAGGAGACGAACCGATAGACTATGCAGACGGTTGGGTAGTAGACAGTAAGACGATATTATGTGTGTGTTTAGAGCAAGATCAGTGTTGGCACACCAAAGTGGAAGAGTGACAGCAAATCATTGGGTTCATCAGACAGACTAGTCAGGGCTGATGGGTCACACTGATAGCTGGTGGAGGTGCACACTTCCAGGGCAGTGATGGATGGAGCTCCCCTACCTCCTGAGGAATGAGGGTGGGACATTGACAAGGGGGATGGAGCCCTTTAGATGTGTGTTGTATTGGGCATGATGTGATGACCAGAAGAACCAGATCAATATGAGACACAGCTGCATGGAAAAGTTTTTGTTCCACAATGAAATAAGCCATTTATCCAAATTATTTATCTATTTACCCTAAGACATCTGTTATCAACCTGGATGTTGTGTCCCCTACTGTTGTTGTTTTTTTTTTGTGTTTTTTTTTTAAGGGTCACAAACAGAATCCTTTACACAGACTGAATCGTTTAACAGAGCTAATCAATTTACATAGAGCTGGTTTATTTGGTAAATGTTTATTAAAAAGTGAATAACTTCTCTAGGCCATTGAAAGTCCTCTTCTTTCTTTTTGTGTTTTTGCCTTTTTTGTGCTATTGAGATGTCAAGTTAAACAGTAATCCCTCACTCGATGATGCAATCTTACAACCAGAGAGTTTAAGTGAGTTGACTGTTTCAGATTTCACAGCCCTGTTGAAAACCCATATCGCATTTAGAGGGTATCCATGCAGCTCTGCAAAGTAATTCCAGTCCGAACCACAGCTGAGTGCGCGAGGACGGCTGGTATTGAAATGGAAGAGGGGTACATATGTGTACAGAGTGTGTTTTGGCATGGAACATCAAGCCTGCGAGCAGTTGCCCCAGTGTGTGTTATATTAACCTGCACAGGAAGGCATGGAAAGATGAAGACAGGGCAGTAGGCTCAGATTGATGGTGTTCCTGTGGGGTGAGCACTCGCAAGGAAATCCTTATCGTACAGACTGAGTCATTCAAACTAGGCCAGACTGAGAGGATGGAAACAAAAATAATGAGGGGCAGAGCAGGCAGTTGAAGAGAGAAAGGTGAATTCTTAGAAGTTGAAAAGTGAATAGAGGAAGATTGAGGGCAAATGGCACGACAAGGAGAGTGACTTAATGAAAAAAGGTGCAAACCGATGGTGATGGGGCACTAAAATGAGAGAAAAGATTAATGAGAGAAAAATAAAAGAGAGAAAAGAAACACTTGAGCATACTTTTGTAAGTTTTATGCCTTCAACTGCTCTCATTTTATACGTTTAATGTCAGGCATTTTAGTGATCCCGTAAGTCAGCATTACAATGGCCTATGTTTAAAAATATATTCCTGCACCTCATGTTTCCATTCAAATGTTAAGCGCTCCTCAGGGCATCATCTGACACTTTCTTAACATACCTCAGCAGCCACCAACTGAAAAGGTCTCTCTGTATTTACTGAATCAAGCCTGGAGAGCCAGCCAGGTAATAATGATTCCCTCCCCCTAGCCCTCCCCCAAAAACGCTCTCCGTATATATATATA
>NW_015546044.1:525270-528798 GCF_001515605.1 Sinocyclocheilus anshuiensis | reverse complement strand
ATATACACACACACACACACACACACACACACACACACACACACACACATATATATATATATATACACACATTTATTTTTTTACTTTTCTTGGAAATTGTGTTTGTGTTGCATTTCTATATATGGTTTGATATTTTAATGCAAATACTGCCAGTGTCCAGATACTTTTCAGGGGTCACAATGCACTGTGAATATCTCACATTGTAATTAGAAAAGAACATAATATATCTTAGAAATGTTTCAAATAAAAATATTCCATGTGTATAATTTATTAGCTTGTCTAAGTGGGTTTCTATGCAACATTGGCACTAAAGGTAACTGTAAACGTAAAATAAATAAATAATAATAATTAATTAATTTAAAAAAGGCAAGGTTGAAAGCTTAATTTTCCTCCCACTTACCTATGTTAAGTCTCTGACAAACTTACCATTTGTCTCTGGAAGTTGTTTAAGCAGAGTGAAAAGACAGAGATTAACAGAGTGATTTCATCTCACATGCACACACCAAAGCCATATATTCTGTCAGAAACGATAAATGATTTGAATATCTCACTTTTGTCAGGTGAAATGAAAGAACACTTTTCTAGTCTCATTTCTATAAACCAACTTTATATACTCTCTGAATGAACAGTAGGAAAGAAATTCTTATATGCAAATGCACTAAAAATAATAATAACATTCAATCTGTCAGCCATAGTTGAGGATATTTTCTACACGGCATCTCACAATATACAATTTAGGTCATGCCAATGTGTAGGAAACAATCATTGTTCCATCATCAGACAGTGTGTTTTTGCGTGTGTGAGGGATCCTCCATTCGGTCAGGCCACAGTCTATGGGTCAGGCCTTATGGTTCAATTATCTTAGCTCAAATGGAAACAGAGTGCATGAAATAAGCTGGACTTAATAGGAATTGGAATATCTACTGTAATTCTGTTTCTGAATATTATAGACAAACATCATAAACCACCCCATGGATGACTTCTTTTTTTTTAGTAGCGTTTTATGTTTTGTGTTATGTGTTGTGTTGTGTTATGTTTTGCTTTGTAAGTTCTCTGATTCACTTTTAAAATAATTTATTGCATTAAATGTATTAATTGTAATAATTACAATTTTAACGATTAATAATTCAAATTAATAATTAAATCATTTTTAATAATTAAAAAGGACACATTAAATTGATCAAAAGTGAAAGGTGAAGACATTTATAATGTTACAACAAAAGATTTTAAATAAATGTTCTTTTGAATTAATACAAAATTATTAAAGTTTACACAGAAATATTAAGGTAGCACAACTGCTTTCAAGACTAATAATAAGATGAAATGGTTTTTTTGAGCTCCAAATCAGCATATTTGAATGATTTCTGAAGGATCATGTGAAACTGAAGACAAGAATTAATTCTATTTTAAAATACATGAAATCATTTATTTTAAATTGTAATCCTATTTCAAAATATTGCTGTTTTTACTGTAATTTTGATCAAATAAATGCAGCTTTGGCGAGATGTCTTTCAAAAACATAAAAAAATCTTACTGACCCCAAACTTTTGAACAGTAGTGTAGGACATCAAATCATAAATTTATTAGGGATGCACAATGAATATGTATTTGTATGTAGGCATTTATATTCTATTTTAATGTTATCGTATTGGATACATCTTTCTTTTTTTATTTCCCTTATGTTTCAGTTTATTATTGCCATCATCAAGTACTCAATTAAATTGATTTTTGTAAAGACACTAAATAACAATAATAATATTTTTAATGAAGAAATTAATATAATTTATTGCACTAAACATTGATTTTGTATTAAGTTTAATTAATTACATGAAGTAAAATGTTCATAATGTACTCTATCATGTTGTGATGTCTTTTACTGTTTAAAATTACATTTTATTTTTATTTTATTTAGACAAATATTTTAACATAGCTATTTATTAGTAGTAATCAGTCATAACATGAAAAATATAAATATATTGGCTTTTCTGTGTCATCTTTTATTATCTGTGAATCGGTAATATTTACTAGTTAAAAGCAAAAACAAACACATTTAGATGAAAATGAATTTAACATAGTATTTCCTATATGCTATTTACTATAAAGACAAAATGATGCAAATCATCGTCATCTGCCAAACGTTTTGTGCGTTTTGCATTTTGACCTGTCTGTGTGAGAGGTCATAATCTAATACAGGCTGCGGTTTAAAGTGTGCAGGTGCACTGTGCAGGTCTTTCATTATTCATCCTGAATGCAGCATGCACTCAAATGGTCACAGGGGCCGTGTGAAATACACACTATTTCTTCCATAAGCGTATGCAACTTTAAAAACAAACCCCAAAAGATTGCTCCTGGATTTACAGCTTCCTTCCAATTGCCAACGGAGATTATATACACACCTGTGCACCTCTTCACTTCGCTCGTGACAACAGCGAGACAAACAGATGGCTGCGTGCAGCGAGTGCAGAAAAGTAATGGGAAAGTATCAGTAAGTGAAAACAGATCCTTTGGACTCATTTATCTAAATCAAACCTACTCATACACACTTTAATTCACACCTGGATCAGTCTGAGGCGGACAGAACGCGAATTTGAGTTTGTTTATCATCAGAATTCAGTTCAGTTCAATTGGTTTGTGTGAAAGCATTTCTTTCAGCAATCGAACCAAGAAGGAAAACTCGTGACCCTGAGGTCAAACAACTTATTTAGCTCTGCCCCACGGGGTCAACTTTACCCGTGGGAACCCGCAGAGCTTTATCTGTGTGGAGTTTATTGATCTAAATGGTTTGATTGTTTGGTTTTGCTTATCGGTCTTGGCTATAATGAGCTCTTTGTGAGGTTATTATATGAGGCTCAATTGCTTCCCTCTCTGCGGTACTTTAGACATGGAACATCTAAATGTTAATAACGCTGCACTAAAACCATGTTAACGAGCCATTAGCATCCCTCTGGTGTCTGTGTCCTTCTCTCAGAGATGGTGCTCTGTCCAGCTTTGGAAATCTATACCACGTTCATGGAAGAAGAAAGGTTTGCTATATTTGGATTGCCTGTTTATTTACTAAGAATCAGCAAGGGAGTTCAAGTATGGTTGTTTAAATTGATAATAATGCCAACAAATCGCACTATAAAATAAAATATAAAATAAATCTATAGTGTAAGATGCACACTACTGTTCAAAAGTTGTTTTTGTTTTTTTCTAAGGAAATTAGTCTTTTTTTTTTCAGCAAAAACACAATAAACTGACACATTAAATTGATAATATTACAAAGTTTCAAATAAATGTTGTTCTTTTGAACTTTCTATTAATCAAAAAATCCTGACTAAAAATGTATCATGGTTTCCATAAAAATATTAAGCAGCAAAAGAGTTTTCAACATTGATAATAATATGATGATAATAATAAGAGATGTTTCTTGAGCAGTAAATCAACATATTAGGATGCTTTCCCAATGAAGGAATAAATGCGCTTCCGCGTGCGTCACTTCTGAGCGGTGCATGCACAAAGCCGACCTCAGAGGTCATCCGCCCGGAA
>NW_015546044.1:518999-525127 GCF_001515605.1 Sinocyclocheilus anshuiensis | reverse complement strand
ATATACTTAGGATGACTTGAGGGTGAGTAATTTATGGGCTAATTTTCATTTTTGGGTGAACTAACCCTTTAACCTTACTCCTTTAAAGGGTTAGTTCACCCAAAAATGAAAATTCTGTCATTAATTACTCACCCTCATGTCGTTCTAAACCCGTAAGATCTCCGTTCATCTTCGGAACACAAATTAAGATAATTTTGATGAATTCTAAGAGCTCTCTGACACTCCCATAGACAGCAATGTAATTACCACGATCAAGGTCCAGAAACGTAGCAAGGAGATCAGTAAAATAATCCATGTGACAAAAGGGGTTCAACTGTAATTTTACGAAGCTACGAGAATACTTTTTGTATGCAAAGAAAACAAAAATAACGACTTTATTCAACAATTCATCTCCTCCGCGTCACACTGGTGCCATTTTGGAGAATATCCACTGAACGTAAACAGGGTATGCTATTCTGTGTCAGCTGTGTCACGCGGAGGAACTAACCCTTTAAGTGATGATGGATTGAGCTATCTAAAATAGCTTTGCAAATAAAGACAATGTGTGGGGTCATTTTGAGCTAAAGATCTGCCAACAAAATATATATGAATATCAGTAGTAATTCTTTCTTTTCACTTTTGTTTTTAATCTTTTTGATCTTTTAATATAACTATCAGACAAAATATTGCCTATATCTGTTTGTATTTTATGTCCTATTGATCTACCATAATGTTTTTTTTTCTCCTGTCTCAAATTAATTTGCCGATACTGCAAGTATTATTATAGACCCAGCTAACAAAATATGTCCCATTTAATTTATATTAAGTAATGAAAACTTTATTTCTGAATATTCTCTTAACATTCAAAATGTCCAGTTATTTAAATATAAAAAAATACAAAATAAACATTTTTATTGGTTATGCAAAGCATTCTGTTTTATCATTTTGAAAACATTATGCAATACAATACTTTGAAAGCATACATTCATTTTGAATTAATGTTCCAAGAATGATGTATAAATAATGTTTTAGTGCTAACATTTTGAGAACATTATTAAATACCAGACTTTGAACAAGCATTCTATTAACATTACTGAAAGAACATTTGTTCGTAACTTTGAGAGAACCTAGAATTTTCTAAGAACACTTCCTGTTAGATGGGGATTTGCGATCTCATTAGTGACATTATATGTCCAAAAAAGGTCCATTGTCAATTGTCAATAGTGTAATGATGTATGAAGCACAGCTCACACAGAGGTCACTTTCAATCCAAGCAGTTTTTATCAGCATGTCGAATTCGTGTGACAAGCTTAAACCCATTGCGAAATATTCATTGGGAAAACTTTCGCCTTCAGAAGATAATCCCAATTGGGTGGATTCCTATTGAAATGACTGATTTCACCAGCAAAAATTTGCCAAATAATGTTAAATGTGACTGCACATTAATAATATAAGCAAGCAGTATTATTATTGTCATTACTTCATGGCATTCAATTCATTCTCAATTTGTATGCACTTCATGAAGCAGCATGGTCAGGTTTCTGCACTTACCCTGAGATGAAATTCTGCGTTTTTGGTTTGATTTGGTTTTTGGCCCTGGTTTGATATGTCTTATTATGTCACAGCGAGCTGTGGTATTGCATTTGTGAAGAGCTGGAGGCTCACATGAAGATTTAAATGACAGAAGGCCACACGCTCCCTGCATGTCAGAGTTCTGCATGTCAGACGGCAGGAGGCATTGAAGGAGGTAAAGTAACTCCATCAGTCATTTTAGAATGAGAAAGGCATTACAGTCAGACTCACGCCCGCGAGCGCTCTCCATCTGCGAGTAATCAGGCCTGTAAGGGCTGTATGTAATCCAGGCTCCGTTTCTGATCACGACGTTTGTGTTCAGGTTCATGTCATGAAAAAACGCTTGATGTTCTTCGACCACCTCACGCTAGACAGAGGCCTCCATGGTGGAACACTCGATACCTTGTGAGAATAAAGAGAATCATGTATAACTTCATTCAAATTTCTTAATAATGTCTCAAGGTGTATGTACTGTATTTCGACTGAATCCTTCACTGATCCTTGTAATGAAAATTTTAAGCACTGGAAATGTGGAAAAAAGACTGGAAGATTGGGAATCAAATAGTTTAGAGACAAAGTGTAGATTTTTCATGGGAAGAAAAATGTTAAAAGGAATAGTTCACACAAAAAAAAAATCTGTTATATTTTTCTCTTGTTGGTTCCCATGATACTTTCTTTTTTTCATCTGTTGAACACAAAAGGTGAATTTTTGAACAATTGTACATTAATACAATTAATGGACACTCTTTTTAATATAATGAAAGTGAATAAGATCTTGGACTAGGGATGTAACGATTCACTCTACTCACGATTCGATTCAGAATACTGATTTCACAATTCGATTCTCTCACGTTTTTTTTTTTTTTTTAAGCAAAATTAGATTTAAGACAAATAAAAATATAATAATATATAAATGAAAAGGTGTCCTTTTATTATTGCTTGGACAAAATACTGCACATTTATTTGTGAAAAATAAATGTCAAATAACAAAACTAAATTGAAATTTTAAAACAAACCCCAAATCTAATCAAATAAATAAGACAAAAAAAAAAAATCTTCATACAAACAAAAGCATTGCCTGTGGTCTTTCCATTCAAAATTAGAGGCAACCACTGGAATCACAATTCAAACAAAGATGCTGAATACATGCAGCATGAGCTGTTTTTAAACTCTAAGACTTTAGTTTTGTGAAACTATATTACATAAAACATCTGCATGAAACAAAGACCGCAGCCAAGCTGAATGAGACGCAATTTCACTCTCTGACAGCAGGAGGCGATTATGGAACAGCAGCCATAGAGCGATTCCTTGGTTTCCTTGGCTGTAAACAAGCAGCACAGCGCTTATGAACGCTGCTTTAATATGAATACAGAGACAATGTGAAAAGAACATATTATCTAAACTTTTCTAAAGACAGTCAGTTCCCCTCAGAGGTACATTCATATAAACACCTACCTACCCCCAAATGTATCGCGATTCGTTTAACATCTCAACCGATTTGAATCGTCACATATTTGAATCGATTTTCAACCGGCTCATGGTGAATCATTACATCCCTATCTGGGACTGTAAAGCTCCAAAATAACAAAATGCACTATTAGTATAATAAAACTGGTCAATACAACTTATGCACTGTATTCCAAGTCTTCAAAAGCCATATGATAGCTTTGTGTGACCAAAAGATTTAAAAATATTTTTTTTAAACTAAAATAAAATAAAAAAAAGCCTAAATCTTGTTCACCTAGGTGTGTAGTGAAGTATTCATAAACAAATAATTTTGCTGAGTCAAATATTTGTATTAAATCAGCTGACTGGGTTCACAAAATCAGTCTGATTCATTTACAAACAATAGTGATTTTGTTCTCAAAATCAGCTATTTTTGTTTTCAAAATCAATCTGATTGCATTGGCTGGAGGGAAAGATTATCAGTAACAAACAACTTATTTTTTATGTTTCTCACCAAGAACTTACAAACCACTTTGATGATACATTTATGCTACTTTTTATGTCCTTTTTGTGTTCCAAAGAATAAAATGGTCAAACATCCTTAAAAATAAAGATTTCAAAAGGGGGTTTTCACAGTGATGCCACATAGAACAATCATTTTGGGTTTCCATTTCCACCAACGCCCCCTGTGTAAAGAACAATTTAAGAACCTTACATGCAATGGAAGGGTTCCATAAGTTCTATGTGAAACTAGACATGCCACAAAGAACCCATTTATTTTTTTACAAGTGTATGGATGTATAATAACATGAAGGTGAGTAAAAGGCAGAGTTTCCATCTTTGGGACAACAGGTTCTTTAAAAAAATATATAGAGATAATAACCGTGTGAACATGAAAACGAGTGAGGGTTCTTGGTGACGAGCAGTGTGGCGGCACTGTACTCCACTGTGCGTTCTGGGAGTTGGCTGGACTGCGCTGTAGCAGTGTGGCGGCACTGTACTCCACTGTGCGTTCTGGGAGTTGGCTGGACATAAAAGCATAAAAGCATATCACAGGGCTATATCTGCAGGCTGCCTTGGCCCAAGCACTTCCCTTTGATGGATGGTCATTTTCATTGCCTTCTCACGCTTAATGAAGCCTGCAGTTCAGGTCTTAATTGAATGCTCTCTACAGTCTCAAGTTATTCACCTCGTCCCACTCTCTCTCTCACTCTCTCTTTCTCTCTCTCTCAGAGCCCGCCATCTCCACTCTGTTTTCTGCACTGTATGCTTGCACTTGTTCTTGTTTTTGAGGCCAATCTCTGATGATGAGTTATGATTGAAAAGAGTGGAGCCTAACACACATATTTTCACTCACACTGTCTAATGCTTTTATGAGGCCACAGGAGCCAGGGATACTGAGTGGGCAATGCTGATAAAGGCATATAGGGAAAAACACATCACTCTTTTGTTGTTTTTTTCTCACCTTTCTCTTCATCTTTTGCTCTCTTAGGCATTGCCTCTGCCTCCGCCTCCAAAGTGTACCTGAAGAAATTATTATATTGATAAGAAGTCATCGTTTGGATAATAAATAGGCCAGTGAATGTGCAGTTTCCATGGTGAGATCGCCCTTTCGGTTTTAAACAAATATTTATTTTCGGGGGGAAAAAATCATTCATTTTTATAAATCTATATTTTATTTGAAAATCTCTTCTCTCTTAATCCTTTGAAACTGTAAGAACTCACCACTGGACTGTTAATGTACCTCCTTGTCAACAGGTGTGGGTTATGTCATGCTTTATTGTTCAGTCTTGAGCCTATGTTACCAGTTGCCTGCTGAAAGTTAAGTCTGTTTTGTTGAAGTTATTTGACTCTAGTTTCTACTTTGCTTTTCTCTTTTTTTTTAAGCTCTGCTTCTTTTGTTTTTGTTGCACTTTTCTTCAGTAAAGATTGCCTTTTGCTGGAGATCAATGACTCCCTGTTTTTTGCTACCTCTGCTCTTGGATTCTTTAATTGGGGAGTTAGCTCAATCAGTAAACTCAGTAACTTTGAACGTGAGAGACCTGGGTTTGATCCCCATCTAGAACAACCCCGTTACAGCAAGACTGAACCCACTTATATAGGGCTAAACACAGGTGTCTCACATCAGGCTTAATGAATGTTAGTGATCAGCAGGAACCTGGAGAGAGGTGCCACCTGTTGACCAGGAGGTAAATTAATAGTCCAGTGGTGAGTTCTTACAGAAACACACACATTAAGAGTGTAAAAGGGATTTTGGCAAAAGTTAAAACAATCAGGATGCTACATAACCTAGCATTTAAATTAGTTCCAGTCCTGGAATTAGATTGGTCAAGCACTGTTTTTGCTTTGAAAAAGATACGTGCACTGTAAAAAAAAAAATGCAACTGCATATTTTCCAGCTAATGAAACCTTTTGAATCTCAAATACTAAGAAATGCAGATTTTTTTTAAACTACATAAAAACCCTTGTCAGACCAACAGAATTGAACATAAAAACCTTTGTCAGATCCCAAATGTTGTCCGAAGTAGTCAAACACAGTTGTCTGAACAAAGAATTTCATATTACTGAAATGTTAAGGCTTTGTGAGTTCCCAGCATGCATTGCAGCATGAATAAATTATGCAGATACTGTTATAGGGTTATTGTTTGCGGTCTTTATTTAAACTTTTTCATTGTTTTGTCATTATTAGTTGTTTGTTGTGCAGTGATTTTTAAAGGGCTTTTTTTTTTTTTTTTTTTTTTTTTTTAAACATTTGTTGATTGCCACCGTTCTTGAGGTTTGTGTGTCAAGTATTGAGGCCTAGAGTATGTTCCACCACTTAAATCTATATCCTGGATGTCTTAGTCTTGTAGGATGCTTTATAAAGACAGTGTTGTCCATTCTAGTTTTTATAACATTTCACTATCTTTTCGATGCCATCGTTATAATTTTACCAAAATAAACTGATAAAGGAATGAGTCCATGTTTGTAGTATAGTTGCAGTACAAACTAAACATTTTGATGTAAACTAGTTTTTAGTTACTAAAAACTTTGATGTTTTTAGTAACTAAAAGTTTACTACTGTTATACTTAAAGCATACTTAAAAGTATACTTTTATATACTAGAAAGTGGGCCAATTTAGTCCCAAGGA
>NW_015546044.1:517237-518935 GCF_001515605.1 Sinocyclocheilus anshuiensis | reverse complement strand
TTGTATACTTACTACATAAAGTATACTTAAAAATATACTTGAACTTTACTTAAGTATACTTACTAAAATAAACTAGAAGTATACTACTTTTTGGTAAGGGTAATTTACAGATCATGCAGTTTTGAAATGTCAACTCAAGGTGACAGCATTTTAGGTCAGATGTAGCAGTAAAACGTGAGTAACCGCAATTTGATAACTCGTATGCGCTGCCATTTTCTTTAGCTCACAAAAATTCCTAAATGCACAAAGTAGTCTCGTGTAGCCAGAACTTCAGATTGACGGCAGAAGGTCTGGGAACCTTGGCTGCTTTGAATGGCCAACGACCGCCCAAGAGGCCATATGACTGACAGGTAAAGCAACCAATCATGTTTGGTTTTGTGCCGTGTCATGTTTAGGGGCGTGGAAATGTCCCCACAATAACAGACCGGTGTGTAAAACTCTTGGATGTATTTTAAAAATTCTATGCCGTGAACTTCCACATACTTTTGAAAATTTGTAAAAAGACGGAAAAAATGACTATTTACACATTTTTTTTTTTTTTTTCATCCAGGAAACAGAAAATAATACATTTACTGAACAACAGTAATTGTTGTTTCAGTTGCTGTGACAAGAATATCTTTAGCAAAATAAGACAATGGTCATTGCATGAACAAACAAATTTAGGTTGGCTGAACGCAGTATTGTTACTTAGAAGAGCTATAAAAGAATTGTTGAGACAACTCAAGTCTTACTGCATCAAGTTGCCTTGTTTTTTAGGTTTTCTCAACAGTTTATTTTTTACAGTGTGCAGTGGAATGGGATAAAAATGCAAGAAATTGAGGCACTTTTTTTTTTTTTTTTGCTTAAAGGTGAGCTTATTTTAACTTGAGAGCTGAGTTTTTAGAACACCGTGTTGCAATAGCTGCAAAAGACACGAGCACCGTGGTCCGAAAGGTCTGTCTAGTGTATGTTTACATAGACTGTTGGTCTGTGCTTCAGTGTTTTTTTTTTTCTCTCTCTTTCTGCATGTTATATCATTGAACCAGGTGGCAACAAGTCACTTTCTTATGTTGAGTGGGCATACATTTATTCGCTCAACTGATTCGGTGCCTTAGTAATCACGTCCTGTCTGAGTAGATTGAATTGAATTTGAACTTACTTTGCTACCGTTAAAGTATGTTCTATATAGTATGAATATGGGTAGTATGAGTATGTTCTAGGGGTGTCCAAAGTCCGGCCAGCAGCTTGTCTATTAAAACATTATATATGACCCAACAAGCATACACTTATGAAAAATACGTTTATTCAAGTGTGCTATTAGTATACTTCTTTTAAACTAAAAATAGGAAAGTATACTTTGTCTACTTTTTATGTACTTCTCAGAAATGGGCTTTATGTACTTCTCAGAAATATACTTAAAATGACATTTAAGTATACTTGACTTGTACTTAGAAAAAGTCTAAATATATTTGAGCTATACTTGTTCCTAGAATCTGTGTTTTCATTGTTATACTGTAGAGGGCGCTAGCACACATCTTCTGTACAGAATTTCCAAAAAACACAAGTGAAGAAGAAACCGAAACAACAGATGCTTCCACATGTAATCTAACACGATCATCAGACATAAAACGGTATCAAAACTATGTAACATTATGGAATAAAATGTCAACCAATGAAGAGGTAATACTGACTGTCAAGCTTTGGGGTGTTGATCGACTC
>NW_015546044.1:502502-516747 GCF_001515605.1 Sinocyclocheilus anshuiensis | reverse complement strand
TGTATATTTTATATATATATATATATATATATAAACTCGTAATTGCGAGAAATAAACCCACAATTCTGACTTTTTTCTCAGAATTGGGAGTTTGTATATCATAATTGCTAACTTTTTTTTCTCGCAATTGCCAGTTTATGTCTCGCAAGTCTGACCTTTTTTTTTTTCTTTTTTTTTTTATATATTTTTTTAAAGAAGGCCAAAAAATGCCACAATTTCCACAAAAATATTAAGTAGCATAACTTTTTAAAATGTATAATAAGAAATGTCGATAACTACAATAAGCTTCATTAGTTTACAATAGTTAACTACTTTAGTTAACGTGAACTAAGCATGAACAATACTTCAACAGCATTTATTATGCATTTATAATGTTTGTTAACATAAGTTAATGCACTGTGAATTAACAAACTAACAATGAAACACTATTTTCATTAATTAACATTAACAAAGATTAATAAATATTGTAATAAATGTATTGTTCATTGTTGGTTCATGTTAGTTAGTACATTAACTAACATTAACTAATGGAATCAGAATTGTGAGATATAAACTCACAATTGCAAGTTATAAAGTCCAATTCTGGGGGGAGGTGGGGGGGAACTGATATTTTATCAGAATTGCGAGTTTATATCTTGCAATTCTGACTTTATAGGCCTAACTTGCAATTGTGAGTATCTCACAGTTCTGAGAAAAAAAGTCATAATTGTGATAGTCACAAATACCATTTTTATTTGTATTCAGTGGCGGAAACGGGCTTCCATACAGTTTTGTGGCTCTTTAATGTCATGACAGATCGCTGTAGCGCCTCAGTTCAAGTGGCACGTGAACCGATCATCTCTTCCTCTTTACTGGTTATAGCACGAGATAAACATGAGTGAACATCAGAAGACATCTTGTTTCAACCGCAAAAAGACATCAATACAAATCATTTTTCAAGTTCAAGTCCACATACGTTAATCTACTCTCCTGTCGGGTTTGTTTGTCAGACAAAATGGCAGATTTGGCATTATGACTTGTCAGATTTGTCAGCCTATCAATCAAACTCCCAGTCAAGGGTCAATTCAAAGATATAATCTTTACATACTGTTTTTTTTTTTTTTTTTTTCTTGCATAGTAGGGAAGTATTCAATTTCAGATGCAGCGATTAAGTCAGAGGCACTGATTCATTCAGGAATGAAACCAGTGATGCCTTTATGAATGATTCATTTTATTGTTTACTCTGATTTATTCAGAAACTCTTTATTCATTCAGAAATGGTAAGACTGCGTGTTGCTAGATGCTCTGTTAATTCTTCTATGGCTTTGTTTGGAACAGTTCTTGTTGGTAGAGTGAAAACTGCTAAAGTAACTGGCCATTTCATGTCTAACATCTTACTCAAGTTATTCAATATTAACTTAACATCCATGCTGATATTGGTGAACAACAGTATTCAAGGTGCATTGTGTGATATGGCTTAAATAAATGAGGTTGGCACCAATAAGCCCAGGTAATGATTTTATGTTCCATTTTTTTATAATCCAGGACACTGATCAAAGAGAAGCATAAACAAATGACAAAACAAAAATTAGACAAGAACTTTATTGCAAGTAGACAGGAAAAGCCTAGATGTTTAAAAATAAAATGCTCACACAATACATTTTATCTGAGGTAACTGCTTTATTAAAACTGTCCATACAATGTGGAGTACATGACAATTTATGATTAACAGAAACGCAGATGAACAGCCAAAACAACAAAAAGAGAGAACAAAACAGGTGGTCAGAACAATGTGAAGGCATCTGCTGCTTTGAACCCTGGAGGAAATGCAATGAGAAACATGAAAAAATTACTCCAAGCACCGCATTTCTGTTTCAAGATTTTACTTTTAAATAATTATTTGGCACAATAGATGGAACACAAGATGAAAATATGTTGCAGTTCTGCAAAAAAAAAAAACATTCAATATATAGTGAGGTTCAAAAGTCTGAATGAAAGTCTGGGGTTTAAACATTTAAAAATAAAAATAAATGATTTTAATAAAAAATTTTTGCAATAAAAATTTAGAGGGTAAATTGTGACGTTTTTAAACTTTTCCTAGCATGTTCTGACGCAATGAATTTCTTTTATATGAAGCTGGAAGCTTCTAAAATCGAACCGCCCCAGATGGGCTGAGAACATGGTGAGTGCAAATAAACTTTGTTTCATTTGGAGGTGTGTAGAGGCGTCTAGCCTAAAGAAGCCAAAGCAACATGTGGTATGTGTTTGTGTTATTTACACACTTCCTCTGAGATGCAGAGAAAAGAAGCATAGCACTGATCGAGAGCTGATATGTGCACAATTAAAATTAATGTATTCATTTGATGTCAAGCGCTTTAAATATTTCAGACACTGGAGGGCAGGGGGAAGACGATCTGAGCAGCACTGCAAGGGCGCTGTATTATTGATTGAACGCATGCTTAGTTCGTCACAGCCGCTGTTCAGGTGCACATCTGTGCTCCAGGTTATCAGCGCCCCCCGCTGCAGATGGAGCGATCAAGTGTGTGCTTTTGTGTGCATGATCATGAAATTTTTTGTTCAGAGAGAAACGGTCAAAAAGAAAGGCCAAAACGGCACTTAGTCTGAAAAGATGTGACAATGATTCCCATTGTGACGTGATGCTGTCCTTCTAAGGGCCACATCATGGGTACAGGTTTTTGGAGCCATGCCCCGCAAGAGTTTTTCAAAGTTGCAAGGGAGTGAAGGTAGTCCACAGAAATTGAGAGAAAATAAAAAAATATATATTCTAAAATATTTAAATAATGATGATGATGATTATGATGATGATGACTAACAATATAATAATAATAATACTAAAGTACTGATTTTCATTTAGTTTTATTGTTGGTAATATTATTAGAATTATCGTTGTTGTTGTTTATAATTTAAATAGTATTATAATGAGACATACTGTAAATACATAATGATAATAAGAAGAAGAAGAATTGTATTTTTTTATACTTTGATCATTTGAATTTTATAATTTAAATATTATGAGGCAAATACATTTTACATACAGTAGATGACAAATTGAGAGTAATGTGTTATTTTCTATTTAATTTTGATAATATTTGACACATTTAAAATATTTTGGATAAAGGCATTTGCTTTGTGAATGTACATTTTTAGAAAAAACTGTGGTGTGTCAGAAATCGCGTACTATCTGAGTAGGTACTACATTTGAATTTGAATTTGAATTTGAATTCATGTTAAAAAAGTATGTGCTATATAGTATGAATATGGGTAGTATGAATGAAATCCAGACATACTACATCTGCCATGTTGTTACTGTCACATGACCTACCAGCGATAGTTGTGTCACTTTACTGTCATTCATAAATCCTCTCCTGTGGCCTCATGGGATAGTAAAGTGTCCATCGAGCGCACTTCAGCATCTGGGCGTAAGAAGTAGGTCATCCGGTTACTTTTTGCTTACTGTTTTTGAAATACTATGAATTTGGACAAACTATACTCTCCTCACATACTGTTTTTCACCTACTATAACGTAGGGAAGTATGGGATTTCGGACACAGTGCTGGTCTTTATACATTAAAAAAACAAGTATTTAAAGGTGGGGTTTTATTTTAAACATTCAAAAAGCAAAGTATGTGGCTAGGGTCCGGGGGTCCAAGGGTCATAATCGGTTAGCAACCGTATGTGCCAAGAGCCCTAGGGCCCCTGGGGCTCCAGTTGTCAGCTCACACTGTATGCACAGAGGTTGCTAATTTTCACCTATAGAGGCCCCAGGCACCCCCTCCTTGCCCGGGTCAAAAAGCCCACCCTGATCCTGCCTAACATAACTGCTATTTTAATAATTACTGTAACTGATTGCAGATAATCAGCAATGACTAATTGTTGGCAGTGTAATCATTCTCATTCTATGGCTGCCTGTTGAAAGGACATTTACACCTTTATAATGCATCCCGAAAACTTAAAATCACAGATGCAGCACTTGGCAGCAGATGCCATGAAGAGGCAGAAATCTCATTGGTAGTGACTCATCATAAAACTGCTAGTGATCGACAGGTCCTTGTATTCCTCACTGGCGTAATAAGCAGGACCACATACTGTACGGCATATTGAAGTGTACTGAAGCAATGCAGCACCACTAGATACACCGTAAAGATATCATCCAACGTCTTTCCTTTTATCTTATTGTTCTGTGGTATATATCTCAGTTTTTTTCTCATCCTGATTTGGCCTTGTCAAAATTCCTTTTGTGGTTCCTCGCTGTATTGTAGCATGATGGTCTCTCTGGAGTCTGGCTGAATAGTTCTTAAGTTCAGCCTGAGCTCAACTTATATAGACAAAGAGCTATGGTATTGTTGTACATCAAAGAAAGAATGGTATTTGACAAGCCAAACACACATAAACAGAGGGATTCATGGGAGCTATCATTGATTATAATGGTCATTGATGTACTCAAGTGCGTCAACCTTTATTGCTAAGAGTGACAAAGAAAATAGTCAAAAAGTGTGGAGATAAAATGAATATATAGTAAAAACCTGTAGTCATGGAAATCATTTTTCGAACGGGTTCCGCTCTGGAGGGCTGCCCTCCCCGTTGGATGTTGTGTTGCGCGAGGACGTGTCTTCCGGGAGGGTGGAGTAATGTCAGACTCTGTTCCATGTGTTGTGTTTTCCTCCCCCCACATGTTCCTATGTTTCCTTATGCCCTTATTTGGTCCTTCCTGTTCCCATTATGCTCCCCGATTAGTTCATTTGTTCCCAGCTGTGTTTAGTTAATTTCTTTGATTAGTCCCACAATTTAAGCCTGTGTGTTTCCATGTCCAGCGTCCGGAATTGTTCGTCTTACCCCCAGTGCTATGTGTGCTTTTTACAGTAAATTTGTTGACTTAATTCTATAATTTTAGTGTAAAAAAAGAAAACATGACTCACTTTTTGGCACGTCTTCTGCAATGTTTCACTTCAAATGTTGTCCCATTATCTTTAATTGCAACTCCGCAGCAGAGCATTTTAAATGGCTTTCATCTCTGAACAAGGCGAATTAGGAATTTTTACCTTGGACAAGCGCGTAAGCGCAACATAATAGCATGTCATTCACAATGTGGCACATCTCGCGAATAGAATTAGCTTCTAGTCACACTTAAAAAGACAATGGAAAGTTATGAACATTATGCGCGTTCTCGTACTTGAGCAAGAATGCGCATGATGTTCATAACCTTCCATTGTCTTTTTTTTTTTTTAAGTGTGACTAGGGACTAATTCTAGAGGCTTCATTGTGGAGCTCCGATGACCCGTGAAATATGATGTAGCGCACACTTAACCTCACCTTCTCACCGATGCAGACCATGCTACAATTTTCCCCTCAAAGAACCGAGCAAATCAACCTTACCGTTTGCTGGGCACGTGAAGCGCTGTCTGCCCGCTGCTGACGGATTTACATTGTTTGGAAAATTGACACTGTCAGATAATAGGGAGAATTAACATTAATTCAACAATAAGGGTGTATTGTATGGTCTTTGGATAAACAAAAGCTCAAAGTGATAGATGTCTTGTTATATCAGTGATTTATGGATAGGTTTGAGGGTTTTTTTTTGGTTTTTGTTTTTTTACATAAACCCTTACCCTTTCCCATTATGGTTTGAATGCCTGTAATTATGGTTTCTATTCAGCAATGACATGAATATTATTGAATCTGATTTTGTAAGCTCTTAATATAGCAGGACAATACATGTCATGTTTTTTACTTAGCCTGCTCATTTTGTTTCAATAAAGTGTGATCATTGAAAAAACAACACAACACTTTAATAAATAAATAAATACCACAGATAAATGTGGCTGTATAACCACATTTATACATGTGATGTATTGGATATTACAGCCTCTGTTTTAATTAGGCATTTGTTTATTTCAGCTAAATGGTCATTTTCCCAGCAATGGGAGTGTCATCACAAATGGTGTGAAACAGCATTCTTACTAGTTGCTGTGTTGATAAGGCCACAGGGAGAAGTCTCCAACACTATAGTATGGACTGAGGCCAAATCCTGGGAGAGGCAGAAAATTGGAGGAAAATATGGGGTTGGCAACCATATGCAAGGGGTCCACCTGTGCAACGAATAAGCAGAACATGTCAATTAAGTCATTGATGTGATGTTATTGTAAATATATATATATATGTATGTTTACTCCGTTTTAAAAATTATATAGTTGTAATTTTTAAAGTATCATTTTTTAAGTTAATGTGTAAACAGTTTTGTCTCTACGGTTATTTGTCAATTAATAATGAAACAAGAAGACAGGGGAATTGATACAAGGGGTACAATAATTTGGACAGTCTTAGTTAGAATTTTACATTTTATGTAAAATAAGAGCTAGAAAAAGAAATTATTAACATAAAAAAAATGTAAACTCTTATTTTCACTTACAATTATTATTTTTTTTTTTATTGACTTAATCTAAAACCATTTAGGCAGCTTTGTAAAAAAAATGATGTACAATCAGTCTGTCATAATCACAAAATAACAGAAGGACCCTACTGCAGAGCAATAACCATGGGTGTCGCTAGGCCATTTTTGGGGGGCTATAGGCCCCCTAAAATGACTACTCAGCCCCCCTAAAATTTTGCGATTAGTTCCATAAACTGTACACGAATTCGTGATCGCCTCAGTCCCCTTTAAATTTTTCACATTTTTCAAATTTTCAATCTGCAGACCACGGCGGCACAGAGCAAGAAACAGAGGACAAGGTGTGTGTTTATCTAGATTGTTACATCTGCATCTGTGCAGTTCTTTGTCATAAATACAGTTTACAAAATATCATGGGGGAGCAATCGGTTCCTCATCTACTGTAACCTAAGTTTTCGCTGCATTCACCCCTCATCACACCACAGATTTCCTCCAGTGAAAATGAAGCACATATGAACGCATATACTTTATGCGTTATTTGAATATATATATATATATATATATATACAGTATATAACCTATATATTATAGCCTAACACCCTCATTGGGGGCTGAGCCCCCCTAAAATGAAAATCCTGGAATCGCCCCTGGCAATAACTGAGATGTAAGATGGGGTCAGTTGCATTTCTATGAAACAAAAAAAAAGAGTTTTCATTGTGATATGAGCAACATAAAGGTAGCTGTTTCTGTTTCCATTTGCTAGGACGACGACGACTATTGGGGGAAAAAAACAAAACAAATGGATGGCACTGTTGACCAATCAAAATCAAGTATTCTAGTGAGTAGTGTAATGTCTTTTACCACAAACTAAACTGGTAAGTTTAAGTCAAGTAAATCACATTGTATTAAAATGCAAATAAATATAATATATGAATAAAAACAAATAACTTGCAATAAGAGTGTATTTGCAATAAGAGTGTGGACACTGGTCAGAAAATAGTAACGTAAAAAATTAATTGTGTTTAGTCATATTATATATCTGAGGTCTCTGAGTCCCCAAAGTAATGTTGTTATTTTTTTTAATGGAGAACGTGGGATGCATGCTATCAAGTTTTGTTCATAATTAGTTCTCATAAGATTAAGAAAAGTGATTAAGTATTAACTCAATACTTCAATGTTAAATATTTTGTTGAGCTATTAAATGGCCTTGGGATCTCACTCAGAAAATGGGGGTTAAATGAATGTACAATTTTCAGACTTGAAACATTGTGATGTTGTTTTGGATTTAATCTGGTTTGAGTAACAATGAAAAAAACAGCATGTGATATTTACATCAAACAAAGTACTTCAAACTACTCTCCGAAGCAATCTCTCGCTAATTTTCCATCTTTTTGATCTAAACAGTTTCACTGTTTCAGTAAAATATCATAAAGAGAAGAGAACCTATTTTCTGTTTCCCATCTATGTGAGAGAGGATGTTCATTTTCTTTTCTCTTTGCACCTCAGATGTATAAACCCCAGATTCACATGTCGTGACATGACATCAAAGCGGCTTGATCTAAAGCAGCCTATACCTCCCTTTTATTTTCCCCATCTCATAAATATCATCAGAGCCATATATTGTATTCACATGAATGTGACAGTGTCACTGAGGTAATACATTTACTTACTGTTGTTAAAGCATCTAAGACTTCAGCTGTTACTCCACAGCTGATCTGACTCACACAGCCACTCCTTTGTATCTGTTTTCTCAAAAACCGGGATTCACCCTGCACAAAATCGAGCCTTTATAAATTATTCAGCTGTATGCACACAGGTTCAGAGGCACTGGAAAGTAAAGAGTAATGTGAAATGAAACTTTGAGTTCCACCACCGTCATTTCCATAACAGAATGCTATTAAATACAATAATTTGAGACATAGTGTGAATTATTATTACTTATAATAAATACATACATACTGTACATAGTTAAGGAACACTTGTACTTGGAGATCTATTAAAAATGTGTCACAAGGATTTGATAAAATGAGATTATCTTAAAATAAGATTGACTTGATAAGATTATCTTGTTTTAGTGTCCAAATGATTTTTACCCCAATCTTCCCCTCCTTTTACACACAGATAATACATCTTTATAAAGCAAGTCTACAGGCACGTACACACCAACAGAGACTGTCAGTCACACACACACACCTAAAGTACTTACACAGCCCACAAAGTTTAAGGTGTGATGAATGAATACAAATTATGAATACAAATGGCTGGGTGCGAGTCAAAGAAAGGGGTTCATAATTCACAATAACCAGCGTGACTTAACTACTATTGGCTGAGCCAAACGCCTCACTAAATAATACCATCAGATTACTGCAAAGTGCTGATTCATTCAGACAGCCACTGGCCTCCAAGGCCACGACACAGCCAGTCGTACACACCTCCATAGGTGCTTAGGGCAGAGGTGTCCACAATTATTACACCCTCCCGAAAGGCCTCTGGGCAGGCTTCCCATAATGCATTGCCCCTCTTGCCCTCATTGCACCCTTGCATGCCATTTGAGGATAGAAACAAGTGCCATGATCCAGTCATGTCATTGACATGTGATTAATGATTACATGATAAAACGCGAAGTTTGATGAGGGGAGAGTGAAAACAAATGGTACAAACTGCTTGCGGGGAATTAAAGAGGAAGCAAGTGCAGATAACTGAAGATTGAAGATTGAAGAATGATCTCGAATTCCAGGGCTCTTATGAGGGGCATCCATCACCAGAGACAGTCATACAAATAGCATCTCCCATATTCAATTAGTTCCCCTCACAGCGCTGGCTACATGATCGTCAGCCGCTATCGTGCTGCGAACGCTCACGCACACGCACACCCTAATGCTCATCTGTCTGCCCTTCACTTCTGTCTTCCACATCTATTCATCCTCACATCTGTGACCATTGTTCCATAAGGTAAGTTTGTGAAGGGCTTGACACGTTAAGAAACCGTTCTCGTGACAGCAGAGTATTTTGGGAATACAGTGTAACTTTGCAGTTGTCACACAAGGTAAAACAATAGCACATTAGCCTTCTGTCTAATGGAATATTGGTAAATAGGGTCAATGTTGTGACAAAGATTTTGGGTGATCTATTCATTTATATCAAAATACATTTAAAGAAATTCATACAAATAATTATGTTTTAATTAATGACATTTAACATTTTACAGTTTTTGTGATTTGCTAAAACACTAAGCCCCAATCTCTGAACCAAAATCTCACTAGCTTAAACCAATTTGTCGAATAATGCACTCTTTCTGCTAAACCTTAAACACATTCAGGCAGTTAGGCTCTATTTGCAAATCTCATGCACTCTTTTTGCAAAACTCTAAACACATTCTCATTCACTTAAACACTTATCACACCGTGATGCATTTGTGCTGCAAAATGCTAAACACAAGCGGCAAAAGTTAAATGCATCTAAAGCATTGTACGAAGTATGTTGGGGGCTGCTTAAAATTTGCCATTACATTACTTGTGATGTGGATAAAGTCCTCAGGCCGGACTCAAGCACAAAGACATGATGCTGAGACAGAATGAATCTCTCATTTACACTGATTTTACAATTGCCCAACTTACAGTATTTGAGTGTACTGTAACATGCTATTCACTTAGAGGTTTATTTGACCTTTTTGGCCTTTGCAGTTGGACTGCAGTATTTTTGCAGTATCCAAGTGCTGAATACATACAAACATTCAGTACTCTTCAATATTCAGCACAATACTATTCTTGCAGTACATACAGTAGGCCTATACAATATATTCACCTTACTCAGTTGCAATCACTATACTTTTTTACAGAATTGCAAAATTGTTTACTCAATACAATGTACTTTTTTTCTGTAATGTTCTGGATGCAGTGTTCTCTATTTTTCTCTGTAGTGTCTAATGAATGCTCTGTAGTTTTATTTTATTGACTCATGTGTGTGATCTGATAGCACTGTTTGATTTTGAGTGCAAGTGAAATGCTTTTGCAGTGATTGTTTGATTTTGATGGAAGAGTCAGAGGTTTTGTGAATTTAGTTTGAGTATTTGGATTTGTGTTTAAGGTTTTGAGAAAATGAGTGATGGTTTCAAGAAATGTTTTAGCTATTTAGAAAAACTGTAATATTATTTGAGGGCATTAAGCTAAAATGTAACAATGAAAAAATCATCCTCAATAAAAGGATGAAATTCTTGAAACAGAAACCTTATTAAGCAGTTTGGTAAAATCTGTTATTATTATTATTATTATTTCTTTAATTTAGTATTTCTTGATTATATACAGTGTCAAGATCAATATGTCTCTTAAAATATCAGATCATTTGACATTTTTATGACAAGATTGGTTCAGGTTGTGAAATATTATCTGCCCAAAAGTTTTGTTGAATGAATGCATGCATGAATGAATGAATGCATTTTTACTTTTTAAAAATAAAAATATTTTTAGCTTGAATTAAAAAAAATATATATTATAGTATTAATAAACACTTGAATGTATTCAAGGTAAATAGAAGATATCTCATACCTAGTTTTATTGGTTACATCACTTTTACTTGGTTATACCACATGACCTTTTCAGAGTCATTACATTTTAACTATTCTAAATGGTGTACAAGTTTTTAAAACTCATATAAAACCAACAAGAATACAAAGAGTACATTTTTTAAATATTTTTTTTTATAAAATATTTTTTCTATGAATGCATTTTTACTTTTTAAAAACAAAAATATTTTTAGCTTGAATTAAAAAAAAAAAATATTATAGTATTAATAAACACTTTAATGTATTCAAGGTAAATAGAAGATATCGCATACCTAGTTTTATTGGTTACATCACTTTTACTTGGTTATACCACATGACCTTTTCAGAGTCATTACATTTTAACTATTCTAAATGGTGTACAAGTTTTTAAAACTCATATAAAACCAACAAGAATACAAAGAGTACATTTTTTAAATATTTTTTTTTATAAAATATTTTTTCTTTTCTGCATGGAGTATTCAACAGCAACAAGTGCCGATGCAGTTTGGAAAAACGTATACAACTGTTGTATTTCAGGGGCAACTCCTCATGGAGCCTGGAAGTTCCTTGATGTGTTTGGCAAAGCCAGGGAAAAGTGTGATGTAATATGAAAGAAGCAAAGTGAAAATGGTTTGATTACAGCTTCGAAAATCAAGAAGAAGATAAATTGCCAAGTGCGTAAGAATATAGAGCAGGAGAGTAAAATCAATGGCCAAATGAGTAGAGCCAAGAAAATGCCAATATAACAGCAGGCAGAAACATTCAGATGCCTTGTTTGGAACTTGGACACAGTGACGTGTCTGAAGAAGCTGCTTTGCTTTGAACATAAATAAATGTGGGAACTGGGTTATTTTATTAAGTGTTATACTAATAGCTACATCATATATTAAGAAGAAGATGTGAAAATACACTGAAATAGATCAAAATTCTATGCTATCAATAATGCATTCTGAACCTGTTTCAATAAAGAGCTGTCAAGAGGCTTCTTTGAATGTTCCTAATGCATTATGGAAAAAAAGGTATAAAAATAAACAATTTGTATGACAGTTCATTAACAATCCATTTAGAGTATTAAAGAAAAAGAAAAAAAAAAAACTTTCTTTTGTGTCTAATAAAAATTACATACCAAATCCAAGGGTGACCATCCATGAAGTTATGACATTAAACATTTAGGCACAATATAAAATCTGCCAGCTAGAACTGAATATGCTAAATGTTTTATGCACATTATATCTTCATGTTGCCCTGTTAGTGTGATGCAAAATTAAGAGATGATAAAAGTATAGTGCAGTAGACAGTGAAGGTTTTTAAAAAGAGTACATATTTATGAGAACTGTGCCATAATGCAATTAGTACTTATGCACACTTTCACACACATCATCAAAAACTAGCTAGTTTCTGTTCAGTGTTTAAAGACTATATACTGAATAAATGGAAATAAGAACAAAACAGATGTGCAAATGAGAACTGCTCTGTTTATATTTACAATTGAATAATACATACATCTTTCTATCAGGTCATTCTTGACCTCTGTTTTGGAAGACAGAAAGCCGTCTCTGCAGGATTTTCGACTTTAAGTTTTGTCTGAAAAGGTTTGTGAGATAGTTTTTCTCCTAATTTACTGAAACTTTGCTAGTTTTGTTTCAGACTGTTCTGATCTCTATGAAAAGGGAAATATGAGACAATATGAGCAGATCCAATTTAAAGCCACGGGTAAGTAAAGTTATCAAAAGCTCTATCACTCTTTTTTTTCATCTGTAAATACATTTTGGGTGAGCTGTTAAACCCTTAATATGTTGGTTTCTATATATAGATATATAGTGTATGGGCCACTAGGTCACTGATGTTGTGGTATTCAAATATATTTTTCCATAGTGTTTTAATATGTATTTTACTTGAAAGATTGTGTATGCCATTAAAGGAATAGTTCACTCACAAATGAAAATTTGTTGAAAATTTACTCACGCTCAGTCCATTTAAAATGTAAATGAGTTTGTTTCTATGTCGGAACAGATTTGGAGAAATTTTGCATTACATCACTTGCTCACCAACGGATCCTCTGCAGTGAATGGGTGCCGTCAGAATACGAGTTCAAACAGCTGATAATAACATAATATTCCACAAGTAATCCACAAGACTCCAGTCCATCAATTAACATCTTGTGAAGTAAAAAGCTGCCTGTTTGTAAGAAACAGATCCTGATGTCCTCTCACATCAAAATCCACTGACATATTTTTTTTAACTGTTTTGGACTGTTTTCACTTTTCAAGATGTTAAGTTAAGTGAAAGACTGGAGTCTTGTGGATTATTGTGATGTTTTTATCAGCTGTTTGGACTGTCAATCTGACGGCAACCATTCACTGCAGAGGATCCACTGGTGAGCAAGTGATGCAATGCTACATTTCTCCAAATCTGTTCAGATGATGAAGAAATAAACTGATCTACATCCTGGTATAAAGAAGTACATTTTCAGCAAATTGCCAGTTTTGGGTGAACTTTTTCTTTAAGACAAAACAGCACAATAAACTATTTTTGTACAGTGCTATCAATAATCATTTCTCTTTTTGGCAGTAGTTGTAGCTTAGCAACATCTTGACAATAATTTCAATATGGTAATGATATACTTCCTCATCTGCCTGGTGGTCAACACATAATTAAGAAGTTGAAAACTAGAACTTATTCAACTCTTTACTGAAAAGGTTCTCTTTAGATTTTTTTCTTATCTCTTCTCTTTTCTAGCACCTCAATTATATAATCCCTTTGCACTATAACTAAATAGCATAACAGCAGCCCAGAGCCCGAAGCAGTTTCATTTCAGATTTTTCAACAGTATCGAAAATCTCATCCCTTCCGACCAAATAAATAATTTAAGACTGAGAAATTCAACAAGGACGATTGTCCAGTCCAAAATTATGCCTATATGATGAAATAATGGTTTCCCTGATAGCTCTAGATGAAACATCTAATTGCCCAAGAACAAGAAACCTGTGTAGCCTAGCAACGGCACACAGCCTGCTTTTAAAGCACACTGTTCATGTAAATGCACTTTGGGACTGATCACGAAGCAGAAAAGTTTCTTCAAACTCTTGAAAGTAATCGCCCCTTGTCTCAAGCAACATGTGGCACCACATTTATAGAGAAAAAAATGTTTCGAATAAACATAATAATAATCATAACAAGCATGACCTGTCAATTAAAAGTCCAAACAAATCACTGCTTGCTACAAATGTTCAATCTATTATTTGGACTTGTATCAAACCTGGCAGTTTAATTGGCCTCTTGTTCTTTGCTACCTACTGACATCTCAGTCTCTCCCTGTG
>NW_015546044.1:497478-501843 GCF_001515605.1 Sinocyclocheilus anshuiensis | reverse complement strand
ACTGCAGTATTTTTGCAGTATCCAAGTGCTGAATACATACAAACATTCAGTACTCTTCAATATTCAGCACAATACTATTCTTGCAGTACATACAGTAGGCCTATACAATATATTCACCTTACTCAGTTGCAATCACTATACTTTTTTACAGAATTGCAAAATTGTTTACTCAATACAATGTACTTTTTTTCTGTAATGTTCTGGATGCAGTGTTCTCTATTTTTCTCTGTAGTGTCTAATGAATGCTCTGTAGTTTTATTTTATTGACTCATGTGTGTGATCTGATAGCACTGTTTGATTTTGAGTGCAAGTGAAATGCTTTTGCAGTGATTGTTTGATTTTGATGGAAGAGTCAGAGGTTTTGTGAATTTAGTTTGAGTATTTGGATTTGTGTTTAAGGTTTTGAGAAAATGAGTGATGGTTTCAAGAAATGTTTTAGCTATTTAGAAAAACTGTAATATTATTTGAGGGCATTAAGCTAAAATGTAACAATGAAAAAATCATCCTCAATAAAAGGATGAAATTCTTGAAACAGAAACCTTATTAAGCAGTTTGGTAAAATCTGTTATTATTATTATTATTATTTCTTTAATTTAGTATTTCTTGATTATATACAGTGTCAAGATCAATATGTCTCTTAAAATATCAGATCATTTGACATTTTTATGACAAGATTGGTTCAGGTTGTGAAATATTATCTGCCCAAAAGTTTTGTTGAATGAATGCATGCATGAATGAATGAATGCATTTTTACTTTTTAAAAACAAAAATATTTTTAGCTTGAATTAAAAAAAAAAAATATTATAGTATTAATAAACACTTTAATGTATTCAAGGTAAATAGAAGATATCGCATACCTAGTTTTATTGGTTACATCACTTTTACTTGGTTATACCACATGACCTTTTCAGAGTCATTACATTTTAACTATTCTAAATGGTGTACAAGTTTTTAAAACTCATATAAAACCAACAAGAATACAAAGAGTACATTTTTTAAATATTTTTTTTTATAAAATATTTTTTCTTTTCTGCATGGAGTATTCAACAGCAACAAGTGCCGATGCAGTTTGGAAAAACGTATACAACTGTTGTATTTCAGGGGCAACTCCTCATGGAGCCTGGAAGTTCCTTGATGTGTTTGGCAAAGCCAGGGAAAAGTGTGATGTAATATGAAAGAAGCAAAGTGAAAATGGTTTGATTACAGCTTCGAAAATCAAGAAGAAGATAAATTGCCAAGTGCGTAAGAATATAGAGCAGGAGAGTAAAATCAATGGCCAAATTAGTAGAGCCAAGAAAATGCCAATATAACAGCAGGCAGAAACATTCAGATGCCTTGTTTGGAACTTGGACACAGTGACGTGTCTGAAGAAGCTGCTTTGCTTTGAACATAAATAAATGTGGGAACTGGGTTATTTTATTAAGTGTTATACTAATAGCTACATCATATATTAAGAAGAAGATGTGAAAATACACTGAAATAGATCAAAATTCTATGCTATCAATAATGCATTCTGAACCTGTTTCAATAAAGAGCTGTCAAGAGGCTTCTTTGAATGTTCCTAATGCATTATGGAAAAAAAGGTATAAAAATAAACAATTTGTATGACAGTTCATTAACAATCCATTTAGAGTATTAAAGAAAAAGAAAAAAAAAAAACTTTCTTTTGTGTCTAATAAAAATTACATACCAAATCCAAGGGTGACCATCCATGAAGTTATGACATTAAACATTTAGGCACAATATAAAATCTGCCAGCTAGAACTGAATATGCTAAATGTTTTATGCACATTATATCTTCATGTTGCCCTGTTAGTGTGATGCAAAATTAAGAGATGATAAAAGTATAGTGCAGTAGACAGTGAAGGTTTTTAAAAAGAGTACATATTTATGAGAACTGTGCCATAATGCAATTAGTACTTATGCACACTTTCACACACATCATCAAAAACTAGCTAGTTTCTGTTCAGTGTTTAAAGACTATATACTGAATAAATGGAAATAAGAACAAAACAGATGTGCAAATGAGAACTGCTCTGTTTATATTTACAATTGAATAATACATACATCTTTCTATCAGGTCATTCTGGACCTCTGTTTTGGAAGACAGAAAGCCGTCTCTGCAGGATTTTCGACTTTAAGTTTTGTCTGAAAAGGTTTGTGAGATAGTTTTTCTCCTAATTTACTGAAACTTTGCTAGTTTTGTTTCAGACTGTTCTGATCTCTATGAAAAGGGAAATATGAGACAATATGAGCAGATCCAATTTAAAGCCACGGGTAAGTAAAGTTATCAAAAGCTCTATCACTCTTTTTTTTCATCTGTAAATAAATTTTGGGTGAGCTGTTAAACCCTTAATATGTTGGTTTCTATATATAGATATATAGTGTATGGGCCACTAGGTCACTGATGTTGTGGTATTCAAATATATTTTTCCATAGTGTTTTAATATGTATTTTACTTGAAAGATTGTGTATGCCATTAAAGGAATAGTTCACTCACAAATGAAAATTTGTTGAAAATTTACTCACGCTCAGTCCATTTAAAATGTAAATGAGTTTGTTTCTATGTCGGAACAGATTTGGAGAAATTTTGCATTACATCACTTGCTCACCAACGGATCCTCTGCAGTGAATGGGTGCCGTCAGAATACGAGTTCAAACAGCTGATAATAACATAATATTCCACAAGTAATCCACAAGACTCCAGTCCATCAATTAACATCTTGTGAAGTAAAAAGCTGCCTGTTTGTAAGAAACAGATCCTGATGTCCTCTCACATCAAAATCCACTGACATATTTTTTTTAACTGTTTTGGACTGTTTTCACTTTTCAAGATGTTAAGTTAAGTGAAAGACTGGAGTCTTGTGGATTATTGTGATGTTTTTATCAGCTGTTTGGACTGTCAATCTGACGGCAACCATTCACTGCAGAGGATCCACTGGTGAGCAAGTGATGCAATGCTACATTTCTCCAAATCTGTTCAGATGATGAAGAAATAAACTGATCTACATCCTGGTATAAAGAAGTACATTTTCAGCAAATTGCCAGTTTTGGGTGAACTTTTTCTTTAAGACAAAACAGCACAATAAACTATTTTTGTACAGTGCTATCAATAATCATTTCTCTTTTTGGCAGTAGTTGTAGCTTAGCAACATCTTGACAATAATTTCAATATGGTAATGATATACTTCCTCATCTGCCTGGTGGTCAACACATAATTAAGAAGTTGAAAACTAGAACTTATTCAACTCTTTACTGAAAAGGTTCTCTTTAGATTTTTTTCTTATCTCTTCTCTTTTCTAGCACCTCAATTATATAATCCCTTTGCACTATAACTAAATAGCATAACAGCAGCCCAGAGCCCGAAGCAGTTTCATTTCAGATTTTTCAACAGTATCGAAAACCTTCCGACTTCCGACCAAATAAATAATTTAAGACTGAGAAATTCAACAAGGACGATTGTCCAGTCCAGCCTATATGATATATGATGAAATAATGGTTTCCCTGATAGCTCTAGATGAAACATCTAATTGCCCAAGAACAAGAAACCTGTGTAGCCTAGCAACGGCACACAGCCTGCTTTTAAAGCACACTGTTCATGTAAATGCACTTTGGGACTGATCACGAAGCAGAAAAGTTTCTTCAAACTCTTGAAAGTAATCGCCCCTTGTCTCAAGCAACATGTGGCACCACATTTATAGAGAAAAAAATGTTTCGAATAAACATAATAATAATCATAACAAGCATGACCTGTCAATTAAAAGTCCAAACAAATCACTGCTTGCTACAAATGTTCAATCTATTATTTGGACTTGTATCAAACCTGGCAGTTTAATTGGCCTCTTGTTCTTTGCTACCTACTGACATCTCAGTCTCTCCCTGTGTTAAATTCTGTGCCATAGCGAATAATAAACGTCTTAATATGCTTCTCGCTGTAATCATACACAAACTCATTCAGACTCCTGCAACTAATCATCCCTGAGGAGAAGTGATAAGGTCATGCAGTCATCAGATTATGTGTCCAGTAAAACCTCATCCCATATTCACTGCATTTACAAAACCATTGTACACTACAAAAATACTTTTTAGAGACTGCAAAAATGCTACATTTTTACACATTAATTGGTTAATGGTCAAGTCAAGTCAAGTCAAGTTGAGCTTTATTGTCATTCTGCTGCATGTGGGGACATACAGTGGAACGAAATGTCGTGCCTCACAGGACCACGGTGTTACATAAATACAGGCATACAACAATGAAGTAAAACAGTAAAAACCTATACAGTAAAGCAGTAAAAACCTATACACAACTAACCTACTGACTGATTTTGATTATAAATATACTATATATATATATAAATGTTTATC
>NW_015546044.1:496836-497201 GCF_001515605.1 Sinocyclocheilus anshuiensis | reverse complement strand
TTATGTACACAAAGCAGTGTGTGTGAAAAGTGTCTAGTGCGCATAGACACTTTTAGGGTAAGTTTAGGGTATATAGGGTAAGTTTCCCTATTTCCCTATTACATTTCAAGTGATTTTACAGTAAAATATTATTAAATGTACAGTTTGTGGAATTGTAAAAGAACAGGTCATCTTATAATTTATAGTGAAAAACTGTAAACTGACATTCACATAATTCTCTGTTTGACAGGTAACGTGTTTCATATATATATATAGACATGTCTGTAATCCCAGTACGGGCCAGCCTCTTTTGGGGGAAGTCGTGGCCTAATGGTTAGAGAGTCGGACTCGTAACCCAAAGGTTGCGGGTTCGAGTCTCGTACCGG
>NW_015546044.1:466350-495879 GCF_001515605.1 Sinocyclocheilus anshuiensis | reverse complement strand
AATGCTTTTGTTAATTGCTTCTTGTTTCACGTCAGGCAGGCTGAATATGGTGAGATTTATGGATTTTAAAGTCTCCAATGTGCATCTGAGGTCGGGTATAGCTGCAAAAAGCTGGAATAAGAGCACACATGCCTGCTGGTCCTCCGTGGGCAGGATTGAATAAGACAGAATGTGTGTGTGTGTGTGTGTTTGTAATGTGATGGATGACTATAGATTGGGTCTGCCCAGGCCCGCGCTGGACTCCTCACCCTCTACGCGTCCCCACACAAATAGCCAGTGTCCCCTCCCCCACGTCCAAAAGAGTCACCTTTACCCATTTGAAACAAATGAGAGATTACAGAACTGAGACATTAATTATCAGACAGGACTCCCTGTGAAGCCTGTAGTTATAAATTACAGTAATCAAGCATCCATCCACCACACTTTTCCCCATGTCTGAGTTACGGGTGTGATTTGGAATGAAGGGAGGGGGTTTGCTTCTATCTTCGCAAAGAGATAATGAGTTTTATTGAGGGTAAGATTTATGGCATCAGTTTGAGCCGTTAGTTTGCTTTTTCTGAATTTTTTTCTCTCGCTTGCCATCAGAGCCTTGACAGGAAGGGTTGACTGCAGTTTTACCCAAGTAGAATACACAGGGTCGCTTCGTGTCAACTACAATGGGTAGGTCTGTATTGGTATTCCTCAAACATTCTGGTAACAGATTTGTTCTAAACCTTTAAGCCTAAATATTAAAATTATGCTATTAATTCAGATTGAAATTCTTAAAGGGATAGTTCACTCAAAACTTAAAATTTCTCATGTCATTCCAAGCCTGTGTGACTTTCTTTGGAACACAAAAGTAGAGATTTTGAAGAATGTTTTTGTCCATACAATGATGTCTGATGTCTCAATTCAGTGCATACTGAATTGTGATTTGTCCTTGTTATTATATCTAGTTAAATACTAAATTGCTATTGATTTTGCTTGCATGAATGTAAGTTTTTATAGTCACTTTTACACTCCTGGCTGTGTTGATTCTTATTCAGCTGAGTGAAAATAAGACTCAATTGGACTGTCATGAGAATGATGCGCATTTACACTTTAGTCAAGTTCAAGTTCAAGTTCAAGTTGAGCTTTATTGTCATTCTGCTGCATGTGGGGACATACAGTGGAACGAAATGTCGTGCCTCACAGGACCACGGTGTTACATAAATACAGGCATACAACAATGAAGTAAAACAGTAAAAACCTATACAGTAAAGCAGTAAAAACCTATACACAACTAACCTACTGACTGATTTTGATTATAAATATACTATATATATATATATAAATGTTTACCTATACATAAGTTAAAAAAATACAGACTATACGGATGCTTCACATAAACACTGTACCTATACACAGCTAACCTACTGACAGATTTTGACTGAATATACTATATATAAATGTTTACCTATGCATAAATAAAAAAAAAATTAAAAAATACAAAATAAAATACAGACTATACGGATGCTTCACATAATACTGTACATGTGCAAAGAGAAACATCGTAAGTCAAGCAGCTGGCTGGGGAACAGTGCAGATGATTTGTAGTGCATGAGCATGTAAACACACCTATTACGGAGTCTTTTGTGGGATTATGTACACAAAGCAGTGTGTGTGAAAAGTGTCTAGTGCGCATAGACACTTTTAGGGTAAGTTTAGGGTATATAGGGTAAGTTTCCCTATTTCCCTATTACATTTCAAGTGATTTTAAAGTAAAATATTATTAAATGTACAGTTTGTGGAATTGTAAAAGAACAGGTCATCTTATAATTTATAGTGAAAAACTGATTCACATAATTCACATAATTCTCTGTTTGACAGGTAACGTGTTTCATATATATATATAGACATGTCTGTAAGGGCCAGCCTTGAAAAACTGTAAACTGACATTCACATAATTCTCTGTTTGACAGGTCACGTGTTTCATATATATATATAGACATGTCTGTAATCCCAGTACGGGCCAGCCTCTTTTGGGGGAAGTCGTGGCCTAATGGTTAGAGAGTCGGACTCGTAACCCAAAGGTTGCGGGTTCGAGTCTCGTACCGGCAGGGATTGTAGGTGGGGGGAGTGAATGTACAGCGCTCTCCTCCACCTCACAGCGCTCATATTCAATACCACGACTGAGGTGCCCTTGAGCAAGGCACCGAACCCCCAACTGCTCCCCGGGTGCCGCAGCAAAAATGGCTGCCCACTGCTCCGGGTGTGTGTTCACAGTGTGTGTGTGTTCACTGCTGTGTGTGTGCACTTTGGATGGGATAAATGCAGAGCACTAATTCCGAGTATGGGTCACCATACTTGGCCACATGTCACGTCACTATATTAATGCTAAATGCATAAATTAGTATTCATTATTATTAAATTATATGTATATGTGTATGTGTGTATATAAATGTACATAAATACATAAATAAGTGTGTTACATTTCCGTCAGCTGGTGGAAGAACTTCAGGATTTTCTTTTCTTTTTGTAAAAAAAAGAAAAAAAAAGATAGGTGTTTTTTTTTTTTTTGCATTGTAATAAAAATCAGCCGTGTAAATGGTCAAATTTGGGGTGTACCTCAGGCACAGGGAACCACAGGAAACAGTTGGCCGGCAGTGACCACGGGCCATGACCCGTTCCCATAAAGAACTGGGCATTTTGTAGTGGAAGCCTTCCACTGCTGTTCCAAGTCTGGATCACGTCCATATCTTCTGGCATTGACATGTCTGTAATCCCAAACACAGAGGACGCACTTAGTAAACAAAGAGTGAAACGAAATGAACAATGAGAGACAGGATTAATTTAAGTAAATAATTTTCACCAGTGCCTGGACCCGTGGTCTTTGTCTGTGCGACAGTGGCATCCTTGTGGTATATATGGCATTTGGCATTGTCAAGAGGGCCAGCTGCATTCTGCACGCTCCCAGTACCACTGCCAGCCCGGGTCTGTGCCATGTGGGCACCATCTGCACTCCTGCCCAACTCCACGTCTCCACCTTAGGAAGAACAGGTGACAGGATTAATACAGGAGGATCGTGAATACTAGGCAAATCCAAATGCCATTTTCAAAGCCATATGCCACATTAAGAAAGGAAAATCACCAAATAAAAATGTACATTTGAAGTACTATGTCAACATCAATGCCTCTTTAAATGCTTTAGTGAAGGTTAGCATACATAATAAATTGATCAAAATAAATCAAAACTGAATTGGTCCCCAGAGGCTAATTAATTGTGTTAAACTGATGCAAAATCTTAAGATTTTTTTAATATAAATACACTAACAATCTGCACGTACCCTTTGGCCTTTAAGATGCAGAAAAATTGACAAAAGTAAAGGGAGAATAAGAGATGGCAGGAGGGAGAGGAAAGAAAAACATGAAGATTGCAAATCGATTGTGTTTAGACTGCTATTACAGCTGTTGTTCACTGATGAGCTGCACAAAACCACGTTCATTTTTGCGCGATTTTTTGCACAGCTCGTCAGTGAACAACGGCTCTGTGTAGTTAATGCTGCTCATTGTGAAAGCCCGCAGGTGATGGAGATTTACCGCTGATTACAGAACCGGCTTTCTGACTAGATGCGCATTAAATATCGCATGCGATTTATCGTGCAGCCCTAATTTTGAGATACATTTTAGTTTTTACTTTTTGCCAATTCTGCAATTTCCAAATGAGTCCACAGCATAACTGTTTTGCATGTCCAAGCAATACAGTGGTGCTTTATAACTGAATAAATCAGTATTTTGAATGAATCAGTTTAATGAATGATTCAATGACAAAATGAATCAGCTGTTTGAATGAATTGTTTGAATTGACTTAAGACTTGCCACCACCAACTGTTGGTTTTAGTTTCATATTTAAAGTATCTATTTTTTCAGTTTAAGGGAAAATATTGCCTCGAAGTAAAGTTAATTTCTGTCACTACTGTGAACTAACCACTGAACAGATATGAAAAGCTTCTGGAGTCATTGGTCCATTACAGGACAAAATAGTCAGTACCAGCACAAAAACACACTTTGGAAAATATCAATTGTCATTATTGACAAAATCTCAACAAAAAAAAAAAAGACCTATTTTTGTTAGCATAAAACTGGCAATATTGTGTCTAGATGTAAGTTACTCAATATTAACTTATTGTTTCCAGTTGTCAATGTCACACAATAATGCTTGCCTTCTTGTTCATCAGTAATTTATCAGAAACAGCCCAAGCGGTCCTTGCTAGCTCTAACGTGCTGTTTTTGAATTAACGTGATTAAGTAGATCAGATCACCCAACCAGAACAGCAAGTTTACATCTATCCATCAATTTGCTTCTGCATACTTTTCTTAGTTAAAATGACACTTTTTGAAACAGTTATATACAGGTGCATCTCAATAAATTAGAATGTCGTGGAACAGAAACAGCCCAAGCTGTCCTTGCTAGCTCTAACGTGCTGTTTTTGAATTAACGTGATTAAGTAGATCAGATCACCCAACCAGAACAGCAAGTTTACATCTATCCATCAATTTGCTTCTGCATACTTTTCTTAGTTAAAATTACACTTTTTGAAACAGTTATATACAGCTGCATCTCAATAAATTAGAATGTTGTGGAAAAGTTCGGTGAGGCAGCAGGTGGAAGTGGAGGAAAGTCTTCGTCTGAGGGCCCCTCAGGGATGTCTGTTTTCCGTGTGGCCTGTTTAGGTAGAATTTCTTCAAGAAACTCAGTTTTGGTGTGCCTTTGTCTGACCCTAGCCTGTTTCATGACCATGTCTTTAAATAAAGCTTTGCCGATGGATCTGTACGCTTCACGCTCTGATTACTCCGTAGTTACGGAGTAATCAGAGCGTGAAGCGTACAGATCCATCTGCAAAGCTTTATTTAAAAATCTTAAAAGACACTTTGTTGGTCCTAACTAGGCTACATACCATCACATACCATCACTGTTGATATTTCACCTTATGCTTGTTGCTCGGTAAATTGTGTTTCTTTCATTGCATATTAAGCAGTAAGTTTGTCTTTCAATTTTAGGCCTATTATATTATATTATATTATATTATATTAAATTAAATTAAATTAAATTGTTATATTATACATTTTAATCATATAATGCATTCTTACAATCATAGATTTTATTGTCTATGTTGTTTGCACACTTTTGCAAAGGCGAGAGAGAGAGAGATGCTGTAAGCTCCTACTGCAATCTCGCTCTTCATTTCATATGCTTAAATCTTGAAACAGTAAACCCCGAGGTGGAAATCCCTTAACGATTATTTTCACGCCTGGAAATTGTAATGACAATTTTTACACATAAGAAAAAGAGAAGAAAAAGCAGCATCAGAACCACCTCAGAGGTGGCATATTTTAGTGAAGCGTTCATGCTGCATCGAGTATTTGCATTAGGATCACAGAATTAGGGCACCGAGTCTGATCAAACTCTTTTATTTGTCACATACAAATCTATAAAAGGCAAAATAAGCATCAACTGTGAAGTACACACCCCAAAAACTAAAAACTCAAAGTATGAGCGAGCGAGAGAGAGAGAGATGCTGTGAGCTCGTACTGCAGTCGCGCTCTTCACTTCATTTGCTTAAGTCTTGAAACAGTGAGCCCAGAGGTGGAAATCCCTTAACGACTATTTTCACGCCTGGAAATGATTTAGACAGTGATGAAGGCTGTAAACTTCCACGAGTGGGCGGTGACAGCGAGTGTATCCTAACGCTCCTTATAGTGACTCGTTGGGAGAAAGACAGAAACGTGTATTTTCAGCGTTGTATTCATTGGAAATTAAATTTAAACGCGCGCGTGGGGGGAGTGTACGGGCGTATGCCGCATCATCCGTTTGAATCGCTTTCCAGACTTAATCCGTCTGTAACGTTCTTGTGAGCTTGAAGACACCATACAGTTCACCTTATCAGCTCTTCAGGTTTTAGGAGAGAAAGCTTCTATTAGAATCTGCTCACCCCGCGGCTCGCTTGAGATGGTTCAGTCCAGCTGCGAGGGTCCAGTCTTCATGCACTGGGATTTTTCTCAGCGCCGACACCAAGTGACTCTTCCTTTTAAAACCATCTGATAACCGTGCCTATCAAAGAAAAAGCCCACCATGCGCGCCTCTTTGAATCTTGACAGAACGGGACTCGTGAGGACAGAGTGCAGATGTACATATAACGGGACGAGGAAACTGGATGGTATAAGGATTTTTGCGCTAATAATGTTTAGATTAAATATTGTATTGAATTTCAAATATAAACAAAAATAATTATGCAAACAGCTACAAATCATTCACGTCACCTGAATGGATTGTAGGAGTCTTCGCAGAAGAAAAAAAAAGTTTTGGGAAAGAGAAAGAAAGAAAGAAAGAAAGAAAGAAAGAAAGAAAGAAAGAAAGAAAGAAATATTGTTACTTGAAATAAAATAAAGATTAACTGAAATATATCTAATATAAAACGTTTTTATTATAACATTTTTACAACATTTCTTATTTAAATTTAGTTTAACTTGATGTACTAAAATTAACTAAAACTAAAACTGAAATAAAATTAATAAAAAACTATATGGCTATGTCATATTGAGAAATAAACACGATTAAACATTTTTAAAAAATGATTAAAGGTAATATTAAAGTAACAATTAAACCTAAAATAAAATAAGATAATAAAAAAAATAAAATAAAACCTATTTCAAAATATGAATTAAAAAAATAGTATATCAGCCTACTAAAATAGCCCACTGTTGCTGTTTTATTTAAAACAAAACAGTTTATATATATGTCACGAATCCTGTCCGTGACATTCTGTCCGCTTGCCACCAGAGGTCGCCTTCCCATTATATTGACTCTCACATTACACAGACTGTCACTTGACAGAACGGGACTCGTGAGGACAGAGTGCAGATGTACATATAACGGGACGAGGAAACTGGATGGTATAAGGATTTTTGCGCTAATGAAGGTGGGAGTACAGGCGCATCACTGGAGCGGGGTGCTGTTCTTCTATATGGGGCTGCTGGCTGCATCGGTTAAGGGTGAGTTTCCCGTTATGCTGCATGTGGTCCTGTTGCCGTGAGCGCGACCCTCTTGGAGGCTACATATGTGACCCTTTTACTCCTGACATGTGGATGGAGTGCTGTCATTGTCAATTCTGTGCCAATGACATGTAATGTTGGGTCGTGCGTTTTATTGGTACGGATCTACCAGGCATCAATGGATATAAGCAGAAGACTAGAGATACATACCAGTCAATTGCATGAAGAGGTCGTACATACAGTAGCCAAGTGTGTCATTTATTTGTGCGTGAATGTATTTCGATGCAAAACAGCCTTGTGTACTTTTCATAGTGCATTTGGTGTTATTTCTTGCCAACCTTGGTCTGCCCCATGTAGGCATAATATGTTGCATTATACTTTGAATAACACCTCAGAACAATTGGAGAGAAAGGAGGGTTTCATGCCAACAAAACAAGTCTTTGACTCTGCGCTATTTTCAGCATGTATTTGACCATAATAGGGATATGCTTCTTCCGTCCATTCCATGAGCCAAGTCATTATCTTAGGAATCATTAGCCTATTTGTTGCGTTTCTTGAAATTGTGGCATTCCCAACCAATATCCATCCATCATTTACCTTGAAGGGAATTTGCAGTTAGATTGCTGATGGTTTTAAGCCCACATTTAGCTAAAAACAAGTGTCAAGATATACACTGAAAGGATTTATAGTTTCCCTTTTAACACCGTGACTGTCGTTCTATCATCTCATTTTCTCTTCCACGTAAGCGAAGATAACAACAAGTCACACAGGTTTGTTCGTGCGTGTGAGAGCCAAGAGTGAATGAGTGAGTTTGGGAGGAAGGGGGGCGTATGTGGAGGCTGGAGAGAAAGGAGGGTTTCATGCCAACAAAACAAGTCTTTGACTCTGCGCTATTTTCAGCATGTATTTGACCATAATAGGGATATGCTTCTTCCGTCCATTCCATGAGCCAAGTCATTATCGTAGGAATCATTAGCCTATTTGTTGCGTTTCTTGAAATTGTGGCATTCCCAACCAATATCCATCCATCATTTACCTTGAAGGGAATTTGCAGTTAGATTGCTGATGGTTTTAAGCCCACATTTAGCTAAAAACAAGTGTCAAGACTCCACTGAAAGGATTTATAGTTTCCCTTTTAACACCGTGACTGTCGTTCTATCATCTCATTTTCTCTTCCACGTAAGCGAAGATAACAACAAGTCACACAGGTTTGGAACAGCATGAGGCTACATTGACGACAGATAATTTCTATACATTATTTTTGATTGAACTATCCCTTTAATTCAGCAGCATATTGAACAGTGTCGCGCTACTGAGATTCAAGTCTTGTTTTCCTCAAGAGTTATTGATAGTTAGGACATGATGATAAAAGTGGTAAAAGAATCCACAAAGCGGGTCGACATTTTATGTTTACACATTGTATGGTGTCGAATCAGTAATATCAAGAGCAGAATGTACTGCGTTTTTGACCGATTCCGGAAAGCGTTCGCGAAGCCGTTAAGCAGTTTCCCTCTTTTTCCATTGAGCGGCACTAGAGCTTCAGAATAGCTGCGCTTACACATAGCCGGCAGTGGAGTCTCTCATGCTTCATTAAAAAACCGAGTTTATCTTGGAAGCCTTTTAGAGTTTTCGTGTTAGAACATAAACTATGACTGGTGACTTTTTTTCTAGCTGGAATGATATGCAAATTTAATGCCTCTTCAGCTACTGGGGCATGGCTGAACTCATCATGTAAAAAAAGAGGGCATACAATAAATTGCACGAAATGTTTTTAAATGTAAATAGTTTTAACCAGAAAAATGTACAATACAAACTGTTTTGGTTAAGTTACCATGTAGTCTACAGTAAAAATGACAATATTTCTGAAAATATACATTCCATTTTCCTGTAAAATCTATGTGTGTGTGTGTGTGTGAAATTTAATATTTATAGTAAAATATTGTGAACCAGATGATAAGTATAAATCACCGTATAAACTTATAACCATCACATATATTTGGATTTTATTTAAAAAGTTAGTTTATTCTTATTTTTGTTTGAACATGAAGTTGTTTGTTTCTTTTTATGTGGTTCATTTAATGTTTATAATATGACATGCTGCAGTTCCGACAGTCCCAGATGGCAGTTATTTTCTTAGATTTTTATAGTGACCTTGTAGTCTTCATCTTTTCAAAAGTAAAATATTTGAATTTAAAGAAATATATATTATAAAATAATCCCATTAATCTGTTTCTGTCATATACTGTAGTGTGAAAGAAGTTATTTGGTTAATCATGTGCTCTTGCTCAGCATCAGAAGTCACTTCTCTGGAGACATGACATGAAATTATTTTTTCATATTTTAGCCAAACAATATCACTAACAACTAATCATCATGGTTGTTTGGCTCAATCCCATTTTCCTTGCCCAGAATCTTTGATAGACACTTGACTTCATAAAATGGTCAAAGTCACAAAACCAATGCACTTACATGATGCAACTTGGTGTAAGGCTCTACTGAACACGAAAATTTGTAAGCATGCAGAGAAATCTTTTCATCATGTTGGAGGGAGCTTGCCACATGTATTCAGTTTTGGCCAGTCCCTTTGGTTGTTTGAGCATACACAATTTTGTAACTTTTGAGAATACCTTAGGGAGAAAATTTCAAGCTCCTTTGAAACCCAAGCAGAGATTGTGCACTCTTGTTTTGAAACAAGGTCCAGTGCTATGTAAGCATGATACATTTGTCAGCTGACCAGTAACATGTGTTTAAAGGAGACTTGAAGGAATCGCTTAGAGCAGTTTATGGGTGCTGGTGTTCTCTGACACTTCAGCACCACGGACAGCTCCCCTCCAGCTCTGCTCATTGCTACTGGTTGTCTTCACAAACGACTCAAAGTCTGCCTTGGCAAACAAAGACTTGTTAGACATATTTTGTGCAAAGTAACACTGAGAACAAAGTAACACTAAATGTTTGTCTGAATGTAACCGTCGGCTTCTGATTTGACTCTTAGAGTTGAAATCCCCAGCTGCATTCCAATTAGGACCACGGACAGCTCCCACCAGAGCATTTAGCACAGCTGTACACAGCACAGCACAAGCTGGTTCTCTCAAAAGGGGACAACTCTTACACTCAAATGGTGTTATGTGTCATAGAAACCTCCTTCACTATAATATTCTGTCACTTTCATACTTGCTAACATTTGTTTTACTCATGTCATTGCTTATTCATCTCTTCATTCCTCTCCGTTCTCTTTTTATAGCACAAGCAGGCATTATAACCTGTTCCAAGAAAATTAACACCTGCCAATCTGTTTGCTTAGACTTTAAAGGTAAAGACTGCTAAACCGGTCCGTTGTTTGCATGCATCTCCCAAAGGGCTGAAGGATGCCTTTGGCAATAAATGAGATGATTTGTTTACACAGCTACCTGTACATTAATAGTACACCAAAAGTTTCCCTCATTTGAATGCACTACGGTTAACATCAGATACATGTGTGACTTTATGGTCATCATATTAAATGGATATTTCTGTACTAATAATTTAGCAATTTACTTGCCCTCATGTCGTTCCAAACCTGTATGACTGACTTGCTTTGTTCTGCAGAACACAAAATGTGTTTTGGTCATACAATAGAAGTCAATGGCGTTCAAAACAACACTGGACTTTGAATTCCATTGTACAAAAAAAAAAAAAAAAAACTTTCCAGTTTCAAAATATATTTCACAGAAGAAAGAAAGTCGTACAAGTTTGGAATGATATGGGGATAATGGCAGAATTTCATTTTTTGGCAAATTATCCTTTTAATGTAGAAGACAACAGTTAAATTTATTATTACACAGGGTTTACCGGACATACATAGAAATGCTTTTGATGAAGCTGAGATTGAAGAACAGTACAGGCAGCTCTGCACACAAACACAGACACAATATGTAACACAAAACTGTGAAAAAAAGCTATATAAAGTGTACAAAAAGTATGGAATGTGAAACTTTCTATATGTAAAACAGTAAAAATGGTTGACTTCATTGTCTTTGTAGCTGTTCTATGTTCTTTGTCTTGTTTGAGTATAATGATTGTGAAATACACACATATGCTTTCAGATAAATTTACATAGATATGGAAATGCAATTATTATGGCTCAAGAGGTTTTCAGCTTGGATCTGTGAAATGCATGTAGGCTTCCATTATGGTACACAGCTAAGACCCGGGTTAAAAGACAAACCAAAGAAAATATGTACCTGACAGAGCTGAAACTGGCATTATGGCAGGCACGGAGGGAATTTTGTATGTAAATGTTTTTAGTTGTATTCAGCTGTAAGATTGTTTTTTTCTATTAGAGTATACTTTGAAGTATATTGGGTTTTTGGACAAAGAGTGATTCAAGGTCAAACATGAATTGGAGCATATTGTGACAAATGGGCCTATTATTGTAAAGCTTGTGTTGGATTTTCTGTGTGATGGTGGCTGAAAGAACACAAAAGTAATGTCCATACTGTTCAGAAGTTTGGGGTCAGTAAGATTTGTATTTATTTATTTTAAAAAGAGTCATTAAATGAATGAAGATGTTTATCATTTTACAAAATAATTATATTTCAAATAAATGCTGTTCTTTCAGCCTTTCTATTCATCAAATAATCCTTTGGTTTCTAAAAAAAATAAGCAGCACAACTGATTGATACACTGATAACGATAAGAAAAATGTATTTTGAGCACCAAATCAGCATATTAGATCACATGTGTAAATTACATTTTAAAATAATTGTATATTTCACAATATTAATCTTATTATTGTATCTTTGTTCAAATAAATGCAGCCCTGGTTAGAATAAGAGACTTTAAAAAAACATGAAAAAACTTGCTGACCTTTTGAATTGAAATTGAAGTGTGAAAATTATACAGTAGTTTACTAATGTAAAGTTCATACATTCTGCCCAGATTTTTTTACAATGGATTCTCTCTGAAACAGTTAAGTGTAATGGTTAAGGTTCTCTGACCAAAAACTATGATAGAACTGATAGTATAGCAGTCCATTTGCTTTTTCATTGCGGATATAAACGTGTAGGTCTCCTCCTGCCGTCCAGTGGCCGCTATCTCTTATAGATTGACAACGGAGATTTCTTTTGCCTTGCTGCCTGTCACTTCCAGGTCCTCTTCAGAACTTTGATGTAGTGTTTTCTTATCTTTTATCTGCTGTGATTAGATAACACATTTAATCCTTTTATGTCTCCTCCATTCGAAACTGCTTTGTTTTTCCTCTCTGCTCCCTCTCTTTCTCTCCATTTTTCAGTGGCTTTTTTATGCTTTTGTGCCCTACCATCCTCCGTTCCTCTTTGGCACAATGCATCACAGTCAAAGGACTGCAATTTGATTTTATTTGTCAGTGCTCCACCGAGGGGTGCCATTAGTTACTGCAGACTACCTCCAGCTTTTCTCCTCATATAGAATGTAATATTCACCCCGTCATTTAACGCATACAATTAAGTGGCGAGTTAAATGGATTGATGCCAAAATATAAGGAGGGACATAGTCTAATAAAGAGCAGGGAATTAGCGCAGGTCAGAAAACAAGAGTGAGGTAATAGGCAGTAGGTACGGGTGTTTAGAGACAAACAGACCTGAGTGAGGCGGACAGCCGTCAGGTCGCAGTGTACCGGTTGCTGCAGCCTGTTATCCGCTCTAATCCATGTCAGTGTGGAGCCGCTGTCACTGCAAACACACCTGTCAGCCATTGCTTGTACCATGTCTGGGAGGAAAATTCTGCGATACGCTGGAAAAGGAATTTGGGGCTTTATTTGGGTTCCAACATATTATTATGGGTTTTTAGCCAAATGAATGCCCCAAAAGTTGTATTTATGTCAACAAGTCAGTTTAGCAGTTCAGAAAGACAGTGGCAAAAACATACTTCTTAAAGGGATAGTTCACCCCAAAATGAAATTAAAATGAAATTCTGTCATTACACGTTCTCTGCTTGTTCCAAACCTGTATGAATTCATTTCTTCTGTTCAACACAAAAGAAGATATTTTGAAGAATGTTGGTTTCCAAACAGTTGATGGGATTCTTTTTTTGTATTTTTTATACTAAAGTCAATGGCTGCCGGAAACTATTTGGTCACCAACATTCTTCAAAATATCTTCTTTTGTATTCAACAGAAGAAAGAGACTCATATTGGTTTGGAACAACGTGAGGGAGAATAAATGATGACATAATTTTCATTTCTGGGTGAACTGTGCCTTTTAAGGTGTGATCACATTTACCATTGCTCTGTGAAATTTTGCAGACGAATTTCATTCATTCCAATAAGAATTCATGTGATTAGGAGTTTCATGTGAGGGCAAGAATGCAGATTTTGCAAATGTGACCACGACTTTAAAAGGATAGTGAAAAATGAAAAGTCTTCACTATTTACTCATTCTCGTGTTGTTTTAAACCTGTATGATTTTATTTTTTTTTTTTTCTGTGAAACGTAAAAAGATATTTTGAAGAATGTTGGTAACCAAACAGTTTCGGTTCCAATTTACTTCCATTGTATGGACATACAATACAATTGTATGCAAACATTCTTCAAAATATGTTTTGTTTTTGTTTTTTTTCTGTGTGTGTGTGTGTTCCACAGAAGAAAGAAAGTCAACAGGTTTACAACAACTAGAGGGTGAGTAAATGATGACAAAATCTTCATTTTTGGGTGGACTATCCCTTTAAAGGTATACAGACTGAGTTTACATTCAGGAAGTGATGTCACACAGACTTCGAAGTGCATATTCACTTTGTTAAGCCAATTTAAGTTCAAGGGACAATTGGAAAAAATTATTAAACTATAAGCACGAGTCATTATCCTCTCCCATACGAGACAATCGATGGCATTCTGTATATAATCATTTTAATTCTCTAGTACCTTAATTATTCTATTACCAAAACAGCATCGATCCAGTGACACATGGATGGCAAACAAAGCTGGATTTTATTTTATTTTATTTTATTTTTTTATTTTATTTTATACATTAAACTGGATCCTCCATCAATCCTGCTGGTAATTTGTCAGCCCCTCTTGACCTGTGAATCTCTCCAATCAGTCTGATCCCACATTTATTAAAATAGAATAGTTGAATAGAATAGTTATCTCAGAGAAAGAAGAATATTTATTTATTTATTCATTCATTCATTCATTGTAAACATACATTGCATTTATTGTACTTAAACCTCCATCAATCCTGTTGTTATTGTTTTGGGTCCCTCTGGACTGCAGTCCCCTAGAACCATCTTAACTTTTCAGTCCATTAATTACATCCTTGAAGAGGAGGGACGGATTTATCAGAATGGCGATCAGTGAGAGGGTGACAGAGTTCTTCATTAAAAGTCTATGTCTTTCTCACCCATGTCTTAGCCATTGGCATGGGGACACCTTCATACTGCCTCAGCACAATAAACAAACAGGGCCACATTCATTCCCTGTTCATCCTCTCATTCAGACCTACATAAAAGAAACTGTAGGATTATTTAAAGAGAATCTAAACAAATTTGTTTGCAGACACAACTTCAATCATGGAGAAAATAAATGCAATGCTTAGCTATGCGGTTTTAAGCCCTGAAAAAGAATCTGCATGAGTTATTTGGTAATTCCTCAATGGTTTGGCCCTCAGTCGTTGCTCACTGTGTGCTAGAAGGTGGAGGCAGAGAGATTAACCGCACAAAGCTATGATGGCTGGAGCCGACTGAAGCCAGTTTCATTGAAGACCCATGTTAGATCTGAACACTGGGCTATTGTGGCTCCGTAATGGGGCTGAAAGTGCACTAAATTCTGCCTGAAATACACTCCTTGTGTGTGCTCTCTGCTCGGTCAGGAACATCTCTTTGAAACGCTGAGCTATTGAGGCCACCCAGTCCATTTTAAAGCGCTCTTTGCTCATAGCAAAGTAACAAAACACTAACCTGTAATATTCATAATGTAATGAATATCTAAGTCACTTTAACATGCAGGTCGACATCATTTTTAGCTCCAGGCTGAATTAAAACATCAACCTCATGCAAACACAACGGCATATCTTAGTAGTCACCATAGACACTGTGAATATATATTTAATGTGAACCTAATACAGAGGTGTTTGAGCTGATGCATATAATAATAAAGACTTTAACAGAAGTGACTACTCACAATTAAGCTTTTTTTTTTTTGTAACTGTGATGAACTTTACAACAGCCTTTTCACACTGTGTTTGACCCTAGATCATCTTAAAGCAATATTTCTCATTCAGTACAAGTTTCGTTTAGTTTAGTTTAGTTTAGTTTAGTTTAGAGCTTTAGTAATCCCCTTGGGGCAGTTAGTTCAGACTGTCGTGGTGCTTCACATATACAATCAACACTTAAACACACATACCAGTTAAGCCTAGTTCAGACTACATGACTTTAAACATCGGCAGATCGCTGTGCTGTTCAGACTACATGACTTGCTGTCTGTCTTGAAGTCGTTGTGGTGTTCACACTACGTGACACTACATAAATGATCCGCAACAGGTGGTCACACACTACACGAGCTGGCAACAACTCTGTTACCCAACGACTCTACACGGTCCCCAAACCACGTTTTGTCATGAAAACACATGCGAGAAGTGGAACAAGAATGATGTGAAACAGGAGTTGTTTATTAGAAAATGGACATCGGAAAGAAATTTGTGCTGTAAGCTGTTTGCGTGATGATCTGTTCTGAAAAATTTAGCTCCATTTCTTGTGTCTAGTGTTGTTTTTGGCAGCCTGTTTTAATTTTAGTTTTAGTGTAGTCTTTGTGTGAAGCTGTCTTTGTCACGTGATAAAGGTTCGTTGACGACGATATTTAGTCATAATTTTCGTTGACGAAAGCAACACTACTTGTGTCCAAACTTTTCTCAAAGCCATGTTGCTGCTGTTGTTTTTCTTCAGCTGACCTCAACCCATGCCTTGCTCTCTCATTGGCTGTAGCTCGTCGAGAAACCTGACACCACGTGATGTCGAGTCGGTCCAGATATTTATCATGCTAGATACAGTATTTGAATCCTGTAGTGTGAACTTGGCATTACGCATTTGACTACATCAAATGCATTTGTGGCATAATGTTGATAAACACAGCTCTGCTGTTTCCTTTTATTAAAAAAAAGAAAAAGAAAACGGTGAAAATCAAGGTTGCAGTGAAGCATTTACAATGGAAATAAATTGGGCCAATTTTTGAGAATTTACACGCATACATGTGAAGCTTACATTTCTTTTAAAGCACTTATATTTCGTTTTCTGTTAAAATGTGTGTATCATTTGAGCTGGCTTATCCTTTTTATTGTCATGTTATGATTGTAGGAATTATTAACTTTAAACAGAAAAAAAGTTTGTAAGTGATTTTTTTTTTTAATCATGTTAACACAGTTTTGGAAATGCTTTTGAGTATTTTGATGTTTGCTGATTGGTGCAATTTACGTCTATTGTAAGTATCTCAATGCAAGCCAGATTTTTGCTTGTTTTAAAGACAGAGAGGGACAAGTCGAAATTAATATTTGAGGAAAACAACATTATGCCACAATGGGTTTGATTCCTGCAAAATGCATGAACTGATCAAATGTGTCCTTTGATTTCGATGGAAGTTGATTCTGTAGGTCGATTAATATGGCAACATTTCCTCAGATCAACAAGCAAGCTGTGTGCTTGTACTTAAATGTTTATTAACCTGATATTTATGCGAATATGAGTGTTAAAACATCATAGAGCCAAATCATTTAAATCTACATGCACCTGGAAGTGTCATGCTGACTCCAGCTGTTTCTATTGTCTGTTGACCCAATGGAAAAAAACTAATATGTTACCTCCTTAAAGTAGAGCTACTTTTCTCCTCTTTCCACAGCATTTGCCTTTGTATTAATGTTCTCCGCAATCACATTGCGCAAACATTAGCATAATGTATGGTTTTACCCAGGAAAGCTGAGGATGCCAATTTCCATTGTAATGGCGGGCATTCTTCGGTTAATGCAGATATGATGAGCCTGCAGCCAATGCATTAGAAGGCAGCTGGTTGCACATAGAGAGATTTGTGGGACTAAGGTTGTTTTTCCTCTTGTGCTGGTGTATTTGAAATCCCCATTCACATCTGCCTTGTTGGTATGGTGTAACTGAACTCAGGCCCTAATGACATTTTCCACTGGTCCTTGAAAAAAGGAAATATGATCCATTTGAAGTGCTTATGAAAACGGGTGAGTCAGACCTATTTGTCTCTTAGGTGCCCAATTTACAGCAGAGCTATGGCAGCAAAGCTAAAGGGAATGCATTTCTAGAGATTGTAAATTTTTTTTTTTAATCATGTTAACACAGTTTTGGAAATGCTTTTGAGTATTTTAATGTTTGCTGATTGGTGCAATTTACGTCTATTGTAAGTATCTCAATGCAAGCCAGATTTTTGCTTGTTTTAAAGACAGAGAGGGACAAGTCGAAATTAATATTTGAGGAAAACAACATTATGCCACAATGGGTTTGATTCCTGCAAAATGCATGAACTGATCAAATGTGTCCTTTGATTTCGATGGAAGTTGATTCTGTAGGTCGATTAATATGGCAACATTTCCTCAGATCAACAAGCAAGCTGTGTGCTTGTACTTAAATGTTTATTAACCTGATATTTATGCGAATATGAGTGTTAAAACATCATAGAGCCAAATCATACAATGATTGTCAAATCTACATGCACCTGGAAGTGTCATGCTGACTCCAGCTGTTTCTATTGTCTGTTGACCCAATGGAAAAAAACTAATATGTTACCTCCTTAAAGTAGAGCTACTTTTCTCCTCTTTCCACAGCATTTGCCTTTGTATTAATGTTCTCCGCAATCACATTGCGCAAACATTAGCATAATGTATGGTTTTACCCAGGAAAGCTGAGGATGCCAATTTCCATTGTAATGGCGGGCATTCTTCGGTTAATGCAGATATGATGAGCCTGCAGCCAATGCATTAGAAGGCAGCTGGTTGCACATAGAGAGATTTGTGGGACTAAGGTTGTTTTTCCTCTTGTGCTGGTGTATTTGAAATCCCCATTCACATCTGCCTTGTTGGTATGGTGTAACTGAACTCAGGCCCTAATGACATTTTCCACTGGTCCTTGAAAAAAGGAAATATGATCCATTTGAAGTGCTTATGAAAACGGGTGAGTCAGACCTATTTGTCTCTTAGGTGCCCAATTTACAGCAGAGCTATGGCAGCAAAGCTAAAGGGAATGCATTTCTAGAGATTGTAAAGATTATCTGCTATGGTTGGCGAGGCATTAGCCTCAGCTTTAACTCTGTCAGAAGTGGGAGGTTTCACCTTGATGTGTTTGCTACATGTCTCATCTCAGTTTTGGGTATATATAAATTATACCCCAAAAAAAGACAGGTGGACTGATTAAATTAATACTAACCCAATTCACAATGCACGGCATGTTTCAAAGCACATGCTAATAAGCAGTAATCATGCCGTAAGCAGGACATATACTATTTACCTTGCGCTTCCTTTATATATTATTTCACAGAATCTAAATCACTTAATCCTTTTATAAAAATGACTTATTTGTGGAGTTGGGAATCAAGATCTTTTTCTTATTCAAAATCCTGGAACCAAATTAACTTCATGGGTTTTGTTAAGCTTTCTTATTCAGACTTGTCATTTATACACTCAATCAAGTAACCATAAAAAGAAAAACAAAACAATCCAGGATTTATGAATACTTCTATGGTTAAAGTTTTGCTCATGAATATTAACTAAGCCACACTAAAGTTGCTTCCTACAATTAAAATGCAATCAGTCAAGACGTCACCACTTCATACATTCATACATGCTTCATGTTGCGATATCTTGACTCTTGACAAATTAATCCATACACCAGCAAACTGAATTTTAATTCAGTAGCATTTTTATGTCTTGCTTTGAGTTAGCATTTAACTTCTATTCTAATTTAGAGCCTATTTAAAAAAACAAACAAACAAAAATAAACTGTAAAATGTATAATACGTATACATGAAAAATGTTTACAAAACTATTAACTTTTTGGTAAAAATCTAATGATATTTAATAGATAGAAAAGCATAGTTAAAATAATGAAGATAATCTGTCTATCCATAGATAATCCATCCATCCATCAGTCTCTGGTAAAGATCTAATACTCCAGTCCAGTCCACATCAAGCTGGTCTGCTGCAATCTGGAGATAATAAAGCAGATGCACTGAGTTTAAAGAAAAAGCTGGAAACAGGATAATGGCAAAAGAGAGCATAAATGAACAGAAAACATGTTATCTGCTTTAGTGCAGATAACAGGCATAAGAAATGTAATTTCTCATTATGAATCTTAAGTTATTGTCAAACAATGTCACGCAGAGACATACACTAATTCCAGGGTATGTTCTAAAGCTGCGCTTTAGCATCAAATTCCAATGTCATATGTATTCATACACATATCAAAAGCTTTATGGAATAGTCTGTCAACTAAACCAGATTTTTCTGCCAGTGACAGACTGCTGTTACCTCAGTATGAATGTCATGAGTTCTGTTCCAAAACCTGGAGCCTCACAAGTGATGTCATATATAGTATATTAGATATAAATAGCATTCCTCATACACAGGACACTTGTCTCATTATTTATTTATTTATTAATAGTATTTAAAATATTTAAGAATATTTAACCACATTTCTCTCACTTTGTCCACTACAGTATATTGGATGGGATTGGATAGATGCATTCTGTTATTGCCTTATCAGTGAAGCATAGATGTGATGCTTGCTTTTCTTTGTGCCATAAAATGCTTTTCTGGAGATACTCACTAGGTTTTGAAACATGGTGATGGTGTGTTGACTTCTAGTTAAAGAGGTGGACAAAGTACAGTCCAGCTGCTCCCTCCTCTTGCTTTCGCCCAGCCCTTTCCCACTCCCCTTCCTTCCTAAGATCTCTGATTGCCGGCATTCTGATGGATTGCTGTCCTGCCGTAGTATGGCACGGCAGCGATCGATTTATCAAAGTGTCATGCCGAGGCGCTGCAGCCCCGTAGCAGCGGCGGCAAAACAAACATTGGTTGACTCTGGAGGTGGTCTCTGCAGTCGTGCTAAACAAGGTCAAACGTCTCTCTCCTTCACTTCACTCCACCAATATTTTGGGAAAACACTAAACAGATGCAACCCAGTATAAGACTGAAGACTCAGGGATCTCAGAGAGTTTAAATATGTGCCTCAGCCAGAATGTTTGGAGAAATAACCGCGAACACACATGATGTTGTGACTGCGTGAGACTCTTTTGTAAAAAATCAATAAAGCGTCATGGATGAAATACTACTGTATGGAGCTTTTTTATGCCTTAGAGATTTATGCAGCACTGTATTGATGCAGGTCAACTCGATTCACTTGTTACTTTCATAATGCATTTGTAAATCTATGCTCAAGGAAAATAAATTACCTGCTACTGTGAGTGTGGGGGTTATCCTTCTTTAAGAGGTTACATAATGCATTTCCTTTTTCCTTTCAGCTGGATACATTCAAATGAACACTTTATTCAAATCACTTAAAACGTGAGGAACCTGGAGATGGATTCAAGAAGAGATTCTAAGGAAAAAAATCCTATGATTAAAATCTTTATTTGGGATTAATAATCCTAATTTAAGTAAAATTTGAATTCTATTTTTTAAGAGCAGTCTTTAAAAAGTTAAATTGAAGAAGACAAGAACATACAGTGGGTATAGAAAATAATCACCCCCTTGAAAATAAACATTTTGTTGCTTTGCAGCCTGAAATGAAGACAGATTTTGTTTTATCCAGCTGTATTTACTCACTTATAACATCCAAGTGAAACATATAACACTAACATGGCAGAAATAAATAAATAAATAAAACCGAATCACTGAGTTGGAAAAAGGATCACCCCCTCCTAAAAATGACTTGTAAACTCAATCAGGTGTAGCCAATCACCTTAATATCACACAAAGCCATTTGACTTTCAACTGTGATCAGATGTGGTCATTTTGATTAGCTCAGCATGAAAGGAGCTTTCCTGGAGCATTTCAGTCCTTGATAGTGCAGCTGAAGCAAACAATCAACTATGGGTGGCAAGGCACTGTCAAAAAGCAGGCATAAAACCGAATCACTGAGCTGGAAAAAGGATCACCCCCTCCTAAAAATGACTTGTAAACTCAATCAGGTGTAGCCAATCACCTTAATATCACACAAAGCCATTTGACTTTCAACTGTGATCAGATGTGGTCATTTTGATTAGCTCAGCATGAAAGGAGCTTTCCTGGAGCATTTCAGTCCTTGATAGTGCAGCTGAAGCAAACAATCAACTATGGGTGGCAAGGCACTGTCAAAAAGCAGGCACAAGTCAGGAGATGGATACAAAACAATTCAAAGGCTTTATCAATTCCTAGAAGCACAGTGAAGTCTATTATTAAGAAGTGGGAGGTATTTGATACAACACAGACCTTCCCTGGGTCAGGACGTCTCTCCAAACTGGATGAAAGAGCCGGAGAAAACTGGTCAGACAGGCGACCAAGAGACCTACAGCAACTCTGAAGCAGTTGCAGGAATTTATGACAGCGTGGTCATTGTGTGCATGTGACAACAGCACAAATTCTCCACAAATGTGGCTTGTATGGGAGTGTTGCAAAAAAAAAAACTCCTCAAGAAAGGCCACATGCAGTCACGACTGAGCTTTGACAAAACGCATCTTGAAGATTCTGAGGCAGAAGAGACTAAAATTGAATTATTTGGCCTCAACACCAAACATGTCTGGCGGATATCCAATACAGCTCACTATCCAAATAACAGTATTCCTCCAGTAAAGCATGGAGGTGGTAATGGCCTGTTATGGGGGGGTTTCTCTGCAGCAGCGACTAGAGCACTTGCATGGGAAAAAATGGATGGGGCAAAATAGCATCAAATTATTGAGGAAAATCTGCTGCCCTCTGCAGTTGTCAATGGGAAGAAGGTTTACCTTCCAACATGTCAATAACCCAAAGCTCACAGCAAAACTAAGGGGTGAAGATCAAGCAGAGCAAATGCCTTTGACTTGATTTGAGACATTCTACCTCATTCTTTGTCCAACAATGTCCTCTTTCTTCCAGTCAGGCCAGGATTTGCAGTTGTGAGTAGAAGAGTCACTCACATGAACTATGTGTATGCAATGTAGGCTACTGTTTATGTACCTTAAAAAAACTATGATAATTTATTTTTACATTCGATTATTGCATACAGAATTCATGGACAAGCACATTTTAGGATACCGGACAAAACATTTTTACAGTAGGCTACATGAAGGCATTTCATTTATTTTGAATAATCACTCAAATTATTAGATTATTAGGCTGCACGAAAACTTGCATTTACAGGTGTGTCAGTAGGTGGCGAAAGTGACCGTCTTTATGAGGGAGTCACTGAATCAACCGATTCTTTCTGAACTGATTCATTCTGGAATGAATCATGTATCTTTAGGCTTGTTCGAGATGCATCGGCGCTGCGCAGACCGATCGGTGTATGACATCAAAGTATCGCGAGAGCAATTCAATAGTTTAAAGAGTCGTCTGCTCTCCAATCACTCTCGCGGTACTTTGATGTCATAATCCGATCGGTCTGCGCAGCGCTGATGCATCTCGAACAAGCCTTTTGTGAGTGAGCAAGTGGATCTTTCACAACCAGTTTGTCAAAAAACGCTGATTCATTTAGCTACAGAACAAATGTACACAGGCTTCACAACAGATGCAGGGATAAAACGCTGTTATGTGTTCAAAACCGTGCAATACTGAGTTGAAGGCCAGAAATGGGTGAATGTGTCTCATTTATACTCCCATCCATCTCAGTCTTAGTTCATTTAAGATGAACAGCAATGTTGAATTTGTCCACATTTTGTTCTTGTTGGACAGAGTCTCTTATTTTGTGCTGAATGAATCTCCTCATTTTTGTCAGCATTCCACTCAGTGGTCTGAAATGACCCGGGTTTCATTCTTAATATTGTAGTGCTTCACAGAGAAGACTTGTGGCTGTAAAACCCCACAGCGTCATAAAGGAGTCTGTATCCAGAGGTCAAGTGTTTTTCTCAATGGTTCATGCTGGCCCAACCTCACATGAACATTCCCTTGGGATTGAGTGCAACAATTTATGGATTTTTTTACTGCCATTGCACATTCCAGCTTTTAGAAATATGATTGCAGTTCCAAGTTTTATGATAATCTGGTGTGGTTAGAACATGAGTCAAGCAACCAGGCTTGAAATTAATCTTAAAGAGTCACAAACATCATATGAGTCAAATGAATCCCAGCACTCAGTGCTTAGCATCTTATTTTGTGACACTTTCTAGCCTAAATAATTCATATCAAGAGTACTTTTATCACAGACACCATGCCTTTTAAACACAGAAAGATGTCTTCCAAATTCCTAATCAGTCTGTTCTATTATCATTTGGAAAACTGCACTGAATATGGCCACTGGCCAAAGGCGGATTATTTGAATGGCACTCAGCTGTTTTCCAGCTGTTTGAGAAACTCTTATTTTTTTATTTTTTTTAAAAAGCACCTCAGGTTTTTCCTTTCTCAGATACGTTTTCACTTAATTATTGAAATTCTATGGTAGTAGGCAAAGCTTTCCGCCTTAAGAAATCCAAATCCCAGTTGTGCTTAAGAGTTATACTATAAAAACCTTCACAGTTTATGCATACTGAATAAGAATTTTTTTTTTTCATGCATAATGACATGAGAATATTGAGAATATAGGATCTTTGCATTAAGCAATATGACTTTGTGACACATTGTGTTTGTTTTCGGTAAATGTTTTAAATATTTGTGCATTTGTGACATATTGTTTGAGCTTGGTTTTTCATGAAGTGTAATCTTAGTGTAATCTCCACTCGAATGTGTTAGACAAATGTGTGTTGTATGTGGTCATGCTGGGTTCTCATTTGTTTGCTGGTGTGTTGGGATTGTTTTTATGGAATATGGGCTTTAGTGATAACAGATGTCCTCTAATTAGGCATTTCTAATGCCGTTTTAATCGCCTAACCCCACATAAATTCCAATGCATTTAGGAATCAAATGATAAAATATAGGATGATGTATCCATTTGCATTGTTTTGTCTTATATTTGCGTATGTATGTATTAAGGTTGTGCCGATAGACGATAGTATCGTGTTTTGACGATAGAAAGAGATATCGCCTTTGACGATGTTTCTATTAATTTGTTATGTTAAATACAAATTCAGTCATATTAAAAACATTAGGCTGCTTTTAGCCTTACGCTGGAGTTGGTTTACTTTCTCGCAACGAAACTAAGTAAATAATTACATAAATTAGCACGATAATATCGTGTATCGGCGATCTCACAGGCTGAGGATAGGACGATATGAAAATTGAGCATATTGCCCAACACTAGTATGCATTTATTTTACAAATTTGTCTGATTCATGCTTTTTTAATGTTTATTTTGCTAAAATTTTATCTTATTTTTGAATTCATAAATTGTTTATACAAATTAGCTTCACAGAGGGAGTCCTCCGTAGTCATTTAGCAGATAATGAAATTAGCCATAGGCAGCAATTTCTTCTTCTTTTTTTTTTCAATGCAAACAAGTTTGTCTAATTCCTGCCTGAAATTAGTATTTTTCTTATGCATTCAGTTTAATTGCATGCAGTTGTTTCAAAGCAAAATTTAACTTACTGTACCAGTTTTATATTAAGATTGTAAGCTAAAATGTGTTTAAAAATTGTACTCACAACTGTCTTTTGAACATTGATTTAAGACTTCCATTAAAAAGATGAACTGCAGGGAGTAGTTGGGCCATGTTGTTGGGTCCTGTGTGACTGCAGCAGATATACAAGTTCAGTCATTTTAGCTTGTCTTATTTATATGCACCTTGAGTACACACTTAAGTAATTACATGGACATTATAAGGATAATTATAAGGATGTAAATATGGAAGCATTTTATTGTACTAACAAATGATTTAATGCCCTGTCAGATCAAACAACACATTAATGAATGTAAATTAATCCTTTAAAGGCACAGACCGAACTGGCAAATTAACATATTCATCACGTCAGAAGGCTGTAAATCATAAAGCATTGTTTGCAAATATTCTACACCAACTTACTGATAAGGAATACATGCGTAAATTCACATTTCCTAAGTTCACATTTTTGTTCCTAGATGCTTTAGACTGATAATAGTGTGTAGATTTTGCCTGATTCCTCATTTGAATGCATTTTTTTTTAATCCACTTTGTATAATACTTTCTTCTCTTTTTCTCCTTTTCACAGCTCAAAACTGCAGTCACACACTACACAGTCCAAATGGGACAGTAGAAAGTCCCGGATACCCGTATGGATATCCCAACTACGCCAACTGCACGTGGGTGATTGTGGCACAGGAACACAACCGGATACAGTTGGTATTTCAAGGCTTTGCCTTAGAGGAGGACTTTGACATCCTCTCAGTCTACGATGGGCAACCTAGTCCAACAAACTTACGGACACGGTAAATACAGAACATTTGATCATATTGTGTGTGTAAATGCCAGATCCAATCTCTTGGAATTGCTAGCTGACATTACTTTGCTAACAGTTTGAACTGTGTGAACTCTGTGCGTGAACTTTGGATTTACTTAAGTGTCCCATAACTTGTTTAAAGTGCACTGAAAGGAATGAAAATTTCGTTTTAGGAATGTGTCTATAATGTTTTGAACATTGAAGTCCACAAATTGATTTAGCACTTTTGACTTTATCGCTGTCTTGAGTCTGAATTTCTCCTTTGCATACTATGAAAATAAGAAGAAAATAATAGGATTGAGGCTCAAGGGATTGAGCAGAGCAAATATCCTCAGGGGGAGTGTCCTTGGGGCCTTGGCCTGTTTTCCATTCGAAAGCTAGCATTTTGAAAAGCTTGCCTACATTCATAGATCCCTTCCCAGATAGAGGATCTATGAATGAAGTGGAATGAAACGAGTTCTATAGAAAACAGTGTGGAACTCTGTAAATTTGTTGCTTTTTCCCACCCTTTTTTGTCACCTTTCTTTATTTTTTAATATCTGTGTGGGAAACGATGTGCACAAGGACACTTTCAAGATATTTTTTTTTTCTATTTTTTTATGCGTCAAGATTCAAGGACAGCTTTCTGCACAGCCCCACGTTTCCATGGTGTTCCTATGAATGTTAACCTTGTTCAGCATGGGCAGTTTACCCTGCCAGTGTATTATTAGTGTCAGCTGAACTCCATGTCTTAAAGAAATCAAAAGGATATTGCGACTATTCCAATAGGATGTTGTTTTATGATATTGATATTACGTGAGGAAGTCAGTGTTGCTGTACTAGTCGTAACGTCACACAAGAAGTCAATGAGTTTGAGCAGTGGTGTGCTTCTAAAAATCTGTTATGCATTGGAATGTTTTTAATGTTAGTGAAAATTATTATAAAGTGATACACTTCCATTCAAAAGTAAGATTTTTTTTATTCAGCAAGGATGCATTAAGTTGATCAAAAGTGACATTTAAGACTAACAATGTGAAAACTGATTTATATTACAAATAAATAATATGTATATCTATTACAAATAAACAAATGTTGTTCTGAACTTTCTATTTATCAAATAATCCTGAAAAAAAGTATTTTTTTCCACAAAATTGTTAAGCAGCAAATGTTTTCAACAATGTTTCTTGCACACCAAATCAGCATATTTAATTGATTTCTGAAGGATCATCATTTACGGTACTTTTGATCAAATAAGCATCCTTTTAAATGGTAGTGTAACAGATTGTAAAGTCATATTTGGCAGAATGTTTGCAACATTGGTTGCGCTTTGAAAATTAAAAACCGACATTTGCAGTTGAGCTTTGAAGAAGCCAAGCTAACCATTTAACATAGTAACATAATGTCACATAGATAACGCTTATTACTACTGTGAAGACAGCAGACATGGGCATTAAAGTTAAAGAGGTTTATTGTGCTGTGCAGCGGGATGAATTTCTTGGCCTGAGATCATTCAATATCACTCGCATAGTCTGCTGCAAATGAAACATACCATTCCTCCCATGTGCTAACTGAGTTAATGACACTTTTTTTTTTTTATTCCCTCTGTCCTAAACGAGATCCCATTGGCTGACCCTGCCGTTCCACTACTTTTTTTTTTTTTTTTTTGTTCACTGTGAAATAGGTCCAGTGAGTCATTGCCACATATTACCATCACTCTAATATCTTCAATCTCTGGTTTGATAGGGCTTACCCAAACACATTTATGATTTAACTCATCCACAAGTCTTCACCCTTATCACACAATACCATATTATCCCTCCTAATTTCTGTTGAATCAGTTCTCAGCTAAAATGTAATCACCCTTGAGATTATTTGGTTTGAGAGCTGATTTAAATAAGTGCTGTTTTATCCACCCAATTATTAATTTGCATCTGAAGCTGTTTGCTTGTTGTGGGTGGATTTGAATGCGTTGTGTGAAGAATACGACTGTACAAAAGGCCTTTGAGTCAGCTTGTGATATTTGCCATGTAGTGTTTCCATTGTTCTACTTTGAATCTTAGTCAGGACTGTCAGCTGATCCTATTTGTTCTTCAACAGGTGTGTGCTATCATAAAACATAAAAACATGTTTATGCTTGCAATTAACTGCTCACAAGTTTTCCAGTCTCCCACATAAAGAATTTGCTTCTTGATTTTTTTTGTACTGCGGTACTGTACCAGAGATGTTTTAGTAATATTATTTATATACTATAGTATTTATTAATATTTTCTACTAGATTATTAACATTTTAATTTTAATTATATTAATTAAGTATTTAATGATATTAATTATACTTTTTAATATACATTATCTATTTAGCTTTATTTTTATTTGAAGTTTTAGTTTTTGTAATTTTTGTAATTAAACTCGTTTCATTTAGTTAATATTTTATTATTCGAGTTTCAATTAACCAAAGCTATATTTAGCAGTTAGCTAACAAAAACAACACTGCATTGCATTTTTTAACACCAATAATGGGCAGGAATAACATATTAACTTAACACACAAAACCGTTTATGGGTAATGCAATATCTGATATTAGATATTATCTCTGGAAAGGCATTAACCAGTCAGCTGACATCCTTGACATGTAGGTAAAGATTTCAGTAACTGTCACCCTAATTGGTGCTGTGCAACTGCTGATGTTGTGAAGGCATCTGGGGGGCATTTTTTTATATAGATTATACTGTCATGAGGGTGATGGGTATATAATGTATGGATATGTTGTTTAGACATCGGATTGAGGACACACCAGTTTCCATGTTGGTGTTTCCTTGCAAGTATTTGCCCTTTATATAATTGGAGCTCCTACAACAGTGATTATCTACTTTTCCTGCAGAATTTAGTTCCAACACACCTGCTTGCAATTTTTGAATGAGTGGAAAGACCATTATTTACTGGTTCAGGTGTTTGTTAGAAATGAAACTGAACTCTGCAGGAAGCCGGATCTTCATGAGCTGGATTGAGCTAAAACATTTACACTCCATATGAGACAGAAACTGAGCTTTGGCTTAGTCCCATCATCTTACACAGGTTTTCCAAATCCAACTACAGCGATCTCCTGCGTGAAGCTCAAGGACTGCCTCTTTTAAAGGGATAGGTCATCCCAAAATTAAAATGTTCTAATAATTTGCTCACCCTCATATCATTCCAAACCTCTTTCTTTATTATGTGGAACATAAAAGATTTTTTTTGAGCATACATTGGAAGTGTTGAAACCAAAACTGTTTGGTTTCATCATTCTTCAAAATATCTTCTTTTGTGTTCAACAAAACACAATTTTCAAAACACAAAAAACCAAAGTGTGTTGATTAATAACTGTTTGATGAATTACTGCTGTTTGATAAGCTGTTTTTATTTTCATATTATTCGATGGCTGATTATTCAACACAATTCTACATTTTCAACAAAATAAATTAAGAAGTTAAGATAAGTTAAGATTTAAAATGTTAAAAGCTAAAATCAAATTTAAATACTACACACGTGAATTTAGACATTACATTACAGTTTGAAAAATGGATATTCATTTTGATATTAAATGTATTTAAATAGTTTTAACATTAAATTATTAGTGTATTTGAACAAACTTAAATTATTAATATTTTTATATCTTTAGACTTAAACTTAAGTGATTGTTAAGGCATTCACACCAAGAACGATGACTATAAAAACCTATGAAATTATAACGATTAATATATTAGCGTCCGCAGAAATAGATGGTAACATTTTCTATTACAATATCTCTAAACTATTTATGTCAGTATTTTTTTTTTTGTTCATCATGTAGAAAAGAAACATTCTGAAAGTATCATTCCTCTGTTTCAGTATTGTTATACAGCAGATGTCAAGTGCACTTTCTTATTCTCACAGAATTAGAATGAGTATTAAAACTTTATAGTTAAAGTTATCATTATAGTTATTGTCATTGATGTGAACAGTCTTTTAGATGACAGCAAAGGTAGTTTAAAAGTAAAAGTAGGCACTCAAAAGTAGGGCTGTGCGATTTGGGGGAAAATATCAAATTGCAA
>NW_015546044.1:465059-465280 GCF_001515605.1 Sinocyclocheilus anshuiensis | reverse complement strand
ACGAAACAAAAACAGCAGGTCTGAATGAGATGCACTCTCTGACAGCAGGTGGCGCCTATTGACAGGGTTGCCAGGTTTTTGCAATAAAACTAGTCCAATTGCGTTTTGAGGGGGGTTCCCCTGTAAAAATCGCATTCCGGGGGTAAAATACCCATTTTTCGGCGGGGATCTTCAAGTAAAATTCACATTCCAGGGACTAAATATCACGTTATTGGAGACGC
>NW_015546044.1:455635-464408 GCF_001515605.1 Sinocyclocheilus anshuiensis | reverse complement strand
GTTAATATGGAGAAAAAGCATGTCAATAAATTAAAATATCTTTGTTGGACAACAGGTTTGTAAACGACTCCTACACATGTAAAACTGTGTCGCACACGTGCTACTGTAGTACATTTACTCAAGGCTCCGACCGATTTTTGTGCACTGTACAGCCCTATCCAAGCCTGTTCCAGATTGTAGAAGGAGCTGCTCAATTTCACGTCCGCCTTCCTTCAGGTCACTCCACACAGTCGTACACAGAAATATGTCAACAACTAGACTTTATCGTTGTTATCGCGGGAAGACGAATTCTTATCGTGTGGAGATTTTTTTACCAGGTATATCGCAAATGATAAGATATCGCCCATCCCTACTGGCAGTCATGCATATGCTCTGGAACAGAGTAATATCGCGTCCACTTCGCAGACTTTGCGATTAGGAAATCGCAACGTCTCAAATCGCGATTTCGATTAATCGCACAGCCCTACTCAAAAGTGGTACAACTGTTTTGTAAGGGCATATTTTCTGGGAAAAACAATATGCTTTTGGACTGTGCTCTACGCTTATGCTATTTGCCTAAGTGCCTTGAACAAGTGACAAGCAACAAGAAAAAAAAAATCTCTTTATTCCATGTACTGAAGAGTTCATGCAGTGGGGGTGTATGGGACTTGTGTAGTGCCAGGTGAGGAGTGGTGGCCACTTTGTTTAATTGTTCTTATTTATTTGTTTAACTCGAGGGCTGTGCTTTCTCTTGATATATGGGTGGCTCCTCAGCCAGCTTTTATGAAAGAGCAGGCCTCTGACCAATCCCATTAAATCAGACTCTTCCTCCTCCTCCTGCACTGAGTCCCAACCAAAACTGGCAGCATTTGGTTCACAGCATGTGAGCAATGAACTCTACTTTTGATATCATTTTTGGATCAACTCCATATAAAAGAAAATATCCACCTTACTGGATTATTTCACACTTTCACTGAATTTATTGTGAAAGTGCTAATTTGATGTGCTGTCTGCTATATTCATAATCAGTAATTGCTACTTGCCAGATTCAATTCCATATAAATCCTCACCTGCAGTGGGTCCAAGAAAACAGTGTTTTTCAGTAATAACTTAGCTTTCAGTGTGGTTCCTGACACTTAAATCCTGAAAATGCAAACACATTTCATTAAAATATTCATCTTTAGATTATGTAACATTGTAAGTTATTGTGTCCATAATGGCATTTGAAGGAGCTGATTAGAGTAGTACATGAATACAAGCTGCTGTTGGAGGCTGGAGCTCGTGGACTAATGCTCTCGTTTGAAACGATCACCAGAGAAACACTCCGACCTCTATTAGTGCACTCGAGGAAGGGAATGAGATGATGATGATGATGATGAGCTCAGAGGTGCTTTTGGTGCTCACCTGTGTGTGTTTGTCAGGTTTCGAGACATTTTTACAAACCAAATGTCCCCAAAATGTTGTAAAACCTGAAAATCTACTACTGTGTGGTCTCCATAAGAACAACAGCTTCATGAATTTGGCAAGCCATTTTGACTTTTATTTGTTCACAGGATATGAATTCTTGATATCGACAATTCCATTTTAACTAGTTAAAATGCATTTTTACTAGTAACAATGGCTATTTTTGATATCAGGAATTACATTTCCACTAGTAAAAAATATTATTATTGTGTCATGTGACATTTCAATCATGTGACATACAATTTGATATGGCTTCAGTGTTTGGTAATTGCTTTTTTATATATATTTTTGTATGTATATATATGTATAAAATCTAACCTGAAATGACACTGAGCAAGGATATGTAAAATAATGTAGGTAAGTGGTATGCTTTTGAATTTTAATGTTTGTGTCATGATTGCTTATTAGTCAAATGTTAGAATGAGAGGGAAAAATTGTCCTGCATAAATAATTTACTTATTCGAATCGAAAGAACAGATGCTCTGCTATGCTCCGTAATGAAGGTTATGTTATGATGCGTTTGTTCCCTGATTTAACGGTGTTTTCAGGGGAGTCATGCAAAAATTAATTATTCATAGTGTGGTAGAACATTGTGTGCTCTGTTTGGTTAAGTTTGAAGTTCAGCTGCATTATTTGCTGTCAGTGCAGTCTAAGAAGTGAATGCATATTAGTCTCTGCAGTTCTTCATGGGAAGGCGCAGAATGTAAAGAATGCTATGAAGTCAAAAGTTCAAATTTATGTGTCAGCATAAACTGCAGGTTTAGAAGCAAGTACCCAATCACACTTCAATAACTAGGAGGCTTCACCATTGTGATAAAGTGTACACCTTATGATTAAGTGCAAGTATGCTTTGACTTTGGATTTTGAAGCAATCTAGGAGGCTACATTTTGCATACATTCATCTGAGAGCCAGTTATTCAACACTTAATTGAGCCTTTGTAAAGGTATCTGAAAATGCATATTTGGTGGCCCACAATGCCTTCCCGGTGAGCTAAAAAGCTCATCTCAGAGCAGCCCTAGAACTTTCAAAAGTTTCATGATCTTGGGATATTCCCACACCTCATTTAACCCCTGTGAAGTAAAGGCCTACAGTGTATGTACCTTCAGTAATTTCAGAGCAGTTCTCTGACTATCTCTAAAGTTTCATAAATCTGTGGTGAATCCTTCCTTCGGATGAGACGTTAAACCGAGGTCCTGACTCTCCGTGGTCATTAAAAATCCCATGGAACTTCTCGTAAAGAGTAGGGGTGTAACCCCGGTGTTCTGGCCAAATTGCCGCCACTGGCCCTTGTCAATCATGGCCTGGTGTGTGGTGAGCGCTCTCGCGCCGTTGTCCTGTGGCTGCCGTCGCATCATCCAGGTGGATGCTGCACAGTGGTAGTAGTTGAGGAGAGACCCACTCCCCACATTATTGTAAAGCGCTTTGGGTGTACAGCAATACACATTAAAAATCGCTATATAAATGCATAATTCATTAATTCAATATCATTTGTAATATTATATCTGATTTTGTGAGTAATATTGACCACATTTTGAACATGCTTTTCAACAGTTTCAAACAGCGTTTTTCACGTAGGCTGATATTTCTGGGGAATGTATTTTAATTTTCAATCAATCGCTAAAGAAGAAAATATATATTCAAGGTTTAAACTTGGAACATTACAAAGTTCTAGGCTAGCAGTGAAATAGTGTCAGAAAGTGGTGACCTTATCGTGTGACACAATGAAAATCTAAACCTTTACTTCTTTTTTTCTTGCATATATTATTCAGTAATATGGAAATGTGCTGGGATTATGGTCTTTTGCATATAAAGAACATAATGAAAAGCATTGGAGAAAAGTAAGATTCACCATATCCATTGAGAAGAAACTGTTGGGTGTCTGGCTTTTCTCCCTCCATATTCCACTCCATTTTCCCCTATCCAGTGATTTATTCGTCACCAGCCTCAGGTACTCGATGAAAATCGGCACTTATTGTTGGCTGTAATATTGGCAGAACCATAAATGGAAGAAACAACTTTATTCTGTCTTTTTTTCCCTCAGTTATACAGTTCAGTATCGTTCCAGCCTGGAGCGGCGTTATCATGTATATCTAGTCTGATAAGAGGTGAAGAGGTCTTGTTTGTGACTATAATGCCAGCTAGCTGATTGATGTGACAATGAGTAAAGAAAGATAAAAACGTTTCCATAGATGAGCATGCTCACGAGTCACGGACTTGTTTGTGTGGAAGTTCTGCAGTGTGAATAGGGAAATGAGTAACAGAGATGATTATGAAAGTATTGCATGGTGGTATTAAATGTTGTGACACACTTTTTATGAATTTGTTTATGGTTTTAAAAACTTGGAAGTACACTCTTAAAAATAAAGGTGCTTCAAAAGGTTCTTCACAGCGATGCCATAGAAGAACCATTTTTGGTTCCACAAAGAACCATTCAGTCAAAGGTTCTTTAAAGAACCATCTATTTCTTACCTTTTTATAATCTGAAGAACCTTCTTTCGCCACAAAGAACCTTTTGTGAAACAGAAAGGTTCTTCAGATGTTAAAGGTTCTTTATGGAACCATTTAGACAAAAAGGTTCTTCTAGGGCATCGTGAAGCACCTTTATTTTTAAGAGTGTACTTCATTTAAATTAGCTTCTTGTTAGGGATGAAAGACAACATCTGTTAACCTAAAACAATTTAAGAAAAAATGCCGTCAATCAGAAACCTGACATAACCACAGCCGTCTCTTCTCATCAACATGGGGAATATCACAAGAGGTTCAATTGTTCATTTGAATCAGTATTCATAGATAATGTAAGAGTCAAGTATGGCCATATGCCACAAGTCTGAATGACATTTACCTGCAGCTTATGATGAGCCAAGGCACATTGTCGCTTCTCCTCAGTCTTCCTGTGATTTTTTTTATTTTCTCTCTTTATTCATTCCTCTAACACACCCCTCAATCCCTGCTCTCATCAGTATACCCCACAAGTGTGAAATGCGTTAACAAATTAAGTTTGCACCTCCTGAAAAGTGACGGAAGCAGTTCTCAAGAGAAAAAGTGATAATGAGCCTAATTGATCTGGTTTCTTCGTAATGAGACACCTGTAGAAGATGTCTGTAGGTGATTGAGGTTTGAAGGAGATTATGAGATTGTGTCTAACCGAGAGAGAACGTTTTCTACGGTGGACTTTCTGACTTTTATTGTCCTCAAAATATGCTTGATTGGTCTGTATTCTCTCCAGCGCACTGGTGCGGGAAATTCTTTCGCCACAAAGAACCTTTTGTGAAACAGAAAGGTTCTTCAGATGTTAAAGGTATAATATATATACAGACAATGGCTCAGTTTCATATTAGTTTCTTTTGATTTATTGGCATCAGACAATATTAGACTGTGTTGTGTAATAATAGTTCTCAGTTCTCAGTTCCATATTGCCTATAAGCCAATATTTATTTATTTGTGGATTTCAGTTAATATTAGACAGTATATCTGTTATCAGCAGATATTATTCATTTATTTGTTTATCAATGTTTTAATTTATTTATATGCCAGTATTGGACAATGGCTCAGTTTCTCATATATAGTTCTTTTAATTTATCGTTTCAGTGAATATTAGACCTGGTTGTGTAATAAGTCTTGGTTCCATATTGCCTGTCAGCCGATATTTATTTATGTAGTTATATATTTATTTGCATTTATCATTATCTGTTAATATTAAACAATATATTGTTATCAGCAGATATAGATATTATTTATATTAGACAATTAGACCATGTCTGGTTTCCATATCGGTTATTAGCAGATATCAGAGTATTAGATGAATTAGAGTATTGTGTTTAGTATTAGATATTTAATTTTGCTCATTTTCCCTCATAATTTTTTTAATGATTTATTGTCTCATTTATTTGGATAAATTAATGTAGAATTTCTATATTGACCATAACATGACATGTGTGATAATGTCAAATGTATGCAAGAATGACCTAATTAAGCAAAGGTCGGATTAGGCAGTGAAGTGAATTGAACGAAATTGAAATAACCAAGTAACTGGCAACATGAACCATCTATCTAGCTGCTGTTTGTGGAAAGAAATTATGCTTAACCATTCAAGATGGTATCGACACTCACTGAAACATCTCATGCCCTCATTTACCTTAAGTGTCCATTCATCTTGCTTAATGTTCTGTATTGTTTTGTTTCTGTAGCACAAAGCGGCTGTTTGATGTCGATAAACCAATACAGTGAAGGCAAGGGGATGAAGATGAGTATTGGGGGAGGGAGTGAATATGGGATGACTCTTCAAGCTCGTTAAGAGCTGGGAGGAAGTGACTTCAATTAACTGCTTTAATTAAAGTAATTGTCATATTGCAGTGGTGAGTCAGCATGGCGGTGAATGGTTCATCTCCTCTAGAATGTAAATGTGAAGGTGCCTGGCACCTCTGGAGAACACGGCTAAATATGGATACGCCAAGGTCCACCTAATGGAGTGGATGCTTGGATCTTCTAGCTGTACGTAGTGCTCCCACAAGCTCCATGAGTGACATATTGTTTTCCATCTGTCTATGAGCAGCAAAAAATAGTGCAGACTATGAGAAGAGGGTGGATAGAGAGACAAAGACAAATAACGACAGAGCCATACGTAGTCAGGCTGAGAGGAAAGGTAATGGGGAACGGAAAGAGAGACGAAGAGAGATAAAAAGAGGAAGAAACTGAGAATGAAAGTGATATTGAGGGAGTCTCTCAGCAACGGTTAATGTGTTCCCGATGCTCTTTTGCATCTAATCAAATCAGTGGCTAAACCTTGTTTTGGAGTTTATTAGAATTTAGACCCACTGCTGTGGGAGACCGTGTGGAGGAAAGAACAATAAAATAAACTGATGTACAAATAATGCAATTCTGGCTGAATGCTTTTTAAAAGAGTCAGGATTAGGTAGCGGCTGAAGCCCATAGTCTCCTTCCTAACTCACACTTCGGCAATGAAGATAACATTTGAATAATTAATCTGTGAGTCTTTAGGGCCATGCGAGTAAGTAAGAGAGAGGGAGAGAATAAAAAGATGAAAGAGGAACATGTAGGAAAAGCAGACTGGCAACTAAGGGGAGAAGCAAAAGCGGGAAAGGGCAAACAAAGAAAATATCCCAGAGAATAAAGAAAACTGGGGAAAGGTCTCGACACGGTTTCCTTCCTCCATCTGGGTCTCAATATCCAATTAAAATTTAATTGCAAACAGTTGGCTGGAATATGGATTCATTTGTGATGCTCTGATTATTGGTACAGACCTGCTCAGAATGATGACTTCTGATTGATGGTATTCTTTCTGCTAATCAACCTGTTTTTTAAGAACATTACTTCTTATTCATCACTCTTTCTTCATCATGTGAGCAGAAATAAGTAAATAAGCTACAACTATTTAAAATGGTTTCCAATAATTAAAATAAGAAAAGAAAAAAAAAACACTAAAATTGAAATGAACAGAAGATATAAAAATAAAATAAATTGTATACTATAATAGTGTGTATATATATTAGGGATGTCCCGATCAGGCTTTCTGCCGATACAGAGTCCAATACTTGTATATTCCTAGTGTTTGGTGCACAATTCAAGAACATTAAAGTTATTAAAATCAATCCAATGTAGAGTTGTGCAGAGAGTAAAAGTTTATATATTGTGACGAGTCGGCTGCCTCCCCTTAATTATCAGCATCACCCCGTCCCTTAATTGCCACCCTTCGCCAGGCTCCCGACAGGAGTGGGTGCGTGAGAGAGGAGGGGAGCTGAAATAGCCAGGGCTGGCGACGTGTGATGAGGCACATCTGAACCGAATGGAGCCTCATCACTGCTGCTGTTAAAGGCCGAGCGCGCCTCTCCTCGGGAGACCGGTCTCTTCCCCGTGCATGCACGCTGGTGTCCGCTGTTTAAATGCCGAGCGCGCCTCTCCTTGGGAGACCGGTCTCTTCCCTGTTCATGCACGCTGGTGTCCTCGTGGGTCCAGGAAAGGTGCGTAGAGGGACTCCCGTGCCGCCAGAGTCGTGAGCTGCTGGACCCGTGGTCCAGACGAGAACTGCATCCGTTACACGGCCGTTAGGCCAGGATGCCGGGCTGTCTAGTCCCTTCGCGTGCCGTGGGCAACGAGAAGGATGCAGCCGCTGGAAGAAGCCGCCACCCTTCGCGCCCCGGGCCGGAGAGGGGAGCGCGTGTGGCTGCCGGACTCCGCCCCTTACCTGGACCCTTCCTTCCTGACCCACTGCCCTTCCCCCTGTTTATTTTGGACACTTTATTCCCTTTTTCTGGACACTTTGTTTATTTTCTGTTAATAAAAGCCTCTCCGAGGCATGACACCATACCCACTGTGTCTGTCGTTTGGTCCTCCCACCACAATATATATATATATATATATATATATAGAATTATATGTATATGCACCTTTAGCAAGGATGTTGGCAGCTAGGCAGCTCTCTAGGTTTTGTATAAAGCTCACCCATGAAGATAGAGTACACAGTCAAAAAGAAGTTGTTTCAAACGAGAGTCCTTGGCACACCAAAAAAAAGGTACTTAAATCAATCCAGCATAGCTTTTCGATCACCACCAAGCTTTCTAGACCAGCATAAACCAGCCTGGAGATTCATGGTATTTTTCAAGAGAATTAAATACTGATGGCAAGGCCAACATTATTGTGGTCTGTCTATGGAGATTGCCGAACTCTGAGGATTGATTCAGGAGGATTAAATACTGGCGTCAAGGCCAACATTATTGCGGTCTGTCTATGAAGATTCCCGAACTCTGAGGACTGAGTGATGACTGTGAGGTGTAAGCTCTTGTGGTAATAAGTGTCAAGCCATTTACTCAAATTTGCTCCCCATCATCAGTCAAAGAGTGTGAAATGAAACACACATTTTCAAATCCCGATCTATTACATGGATTAAGCGAGACAATGTCACGGTTTTTCATCTATTCGTCGACCTGGGCCTCAACAGGTTTTTTTTTTTTTGTATGGACTGAAAACAGTCTCAGTTCCTTTGACAAATATGCACAAGAGATACACACTCAAGCACAGCAATCCACAAACACGCTAGAGATCCACAAATGTGCACGGCAATCCACACACGTTCCATTTAGAAATGTGCGCATTAAACTCTAACATTAAACTCTTTACTTAAAATACAATCCATAAATGGTCTATTCATGCATGTAATTCCATGCAGAATTTCAATTTCTGTTAAGTATCCTATATGTATGGCTTCTTTTGAGAGTTTTTCCACGGCCTTGATTCACAAATATGAACAAGCCAATCCATCCATACATACATCTGACGCTAGATAATGATATAAATATATATATATATGTATGT
>NW_015546044.1:440396-455330 GCF_001515605.1 Sinocyclocheilus anshuiensis | reverse complement strand
CCTTCATATACAATTGAAAAAAAAAAGTTTTAAAAAAAAAAAAAAAAAAAAGCATGCACATGCTATGTTAATCACTAAAGGATAGGGTTGTTTGGGAACACTTGATGTATGCAAGAGGTGCCATAGAGGATGAACTGTTGGGATTGTGGGTGTTTTGGTCCCAAGGGTTATTCTGTGTAGTGTTGTGTGCATATTTATGACGAGTGCCCAGAGCAGGGTGTGTGACGGGGGAGTGCAGATGGTCATTAGCCACAATGTTAGGACCATTTATCCCCTAGTGATGAGTTTTGCCACTGTGCTCACCCATCGATAACTCATCCTTCCATCCTCCTTTTTTTCCCCAGGCTTTTTATGGCCCTAAAATTCCTCTGCTTGATCAGCACAGTATTATATCACTGCTTCTCCACTCTAAATAATTTAGCCCGTGCTACTATTTTTCTTCTCTCTGAACCTCATTCCCCTTCAGTATTTGCACCTTGTATTATATTCTCTCTATTATTTTTATTTTTTTATTTCCTCTCTCTCTTTCCACTGACATGGTGACTCATGGTGGTTTTTCTATGATGTATGTTCTAATGTATGCTCATGGTAGCTGTGCTTATATCTTTTTTTCCCCCTCTAGATCTGTTTTTTTAATGGTTTACCATGTATTCAAAGTCTGAAATTAAGTAGCATTTGAAAGACAGAACTCAAAAAAGCAGGCGGCTGAGATGTAACATCAAGAACTCAGACTGAGCCTCAGGTCAAATGACTCAGCACATTAGTTGAAACGTTGGTTAAACAGAAATAATGGCTAATTGTTTGAGAAAAGGAGTAATGCTGTAGATTGAAATTAGAAATGAATAAAACAGGAAGAGCTCTTTGTGCTCCCACTGCATCTGCATTTTTGTGCTGAGGGGACAGTAGGAGGGCACAGGAAGTTTGTTGAGTATGGAACTTCCTGTTCATTAATTGAAGAGCCGGTATTCTGGACCAGGGGGTCAAGCCGTGTCTGGTTAGCATAGACGGTTATCACAAACTTTTCACTGTATTGTAGATGTTTTGTTCGTGGCTCTTTATTTTAGTTTTTTTTATATAAATTTTTATTTATTTATGCTTTTGTTTATTTGTGGTTTTATGTATGCTTTTATTACTTTATTACTGAGATTTATTGTATGTATGTATGTATGTGTGTATATGTATGTATGTATGTATTTATTTATTTGCATGCTTGCTTGCTTGAGTATGAGTTGGTAAATAAAGTAAAAATGGCATTATGCATGTGCCAGCCAAGCAACTGACTTTGAGATGAATCAGAATTCATCTCAGGTATTCATCTGCATGTATTATACACCTCCTTGATCTGAAGCATTTGTTCTCCTGAAGTGTAATAGAGCTAATATGTGATATGATTGCATTTTATATAAATAAATTAATGCTGAAGCTTTTTAACTATTCATATATTCTCAAGGTTTAAAAGACATACTGAACACCGTGACTCATACTTTCCACAATATTTGAAACCAGTAGGTGCTATTAGTTCTGGCATTGTTTGTGCTGACATGATCTAAACCCTACCAAACATACTAATGAGGTATTGGAGATGATATCTGATTTGAGCACTTTACACAGTACAGACCTTTCTAGATATCTTTCACTACCAATGCAGCCGGTGCTTCGTCACATAATAAGAGATCAAAAGGAGGTCTTCCATTTTGGGTTCTCCCAATTGTGATTTATGCCTTAGAAAGCCTGTAGTCTTGAAAGATCCTATCCCCCTTGAACTCAAAAGCCATTTCTTTGGCTGATACAAAGAACTGCACTCTATTTATGGGTACTCTATTCTGTGCCTGATTAGAAATTATGTAAAATCACTTTAGAGTACATTAATTAACATTTGAATGAGAATAAATTACTTTTAAATTGCACGTCACATAACCAAAGCAAAAAATATTAAATTAAACACTTCCCTTTCTTTCTTCAGTTAGCATGCTGTCAGCTTAGCTTACTAGCTTATCATAGTGGTACCTGGTTAAAAAGCTTTTTTTTTTTTTGATTAGCTACAAGAAGATATCAAGCTCTGTATTTGAACAGATATTAAGAAAGGGTGGATAGAATCTCGTACGACACGGTAATGCAGTTCCTCACAGATGTTTCTAGCAGATGGCCTAGGCCTCAGTTGACGTGTGTGTTTGCTTTCCACTCTGTGTGTACTCTTAAGTCAGATACATTACAGTAATCAAGTCTCAAGCACAAAACCACTCATCGTATATATTACAAGCCATGACAGACTTGCACTATTCACCCATCATGGTAGCGGTGCAGAAATAGCTCTGGTGGCTGGGCGAAAGGTGTTTGAGTGGAAATGTGTGTGGGTAGGTGGAATGGAGAAGCATGTGTTTATGAAGGTTGGAAATAATGGCAGGAGAGGATAATTGGACGGCTTTTACCCTGAACGTTATCCACTCCGAGGCGCTCCAGTGGGTGCATAACTGCTGCCACCCAGGAATGCTCCGAGTCCTTGAAGACAAGAGAGTTACGGCAGTGATTGTGTTGGATGCAGCAGTTTGCGCTGAGAACACCATCAATCCATTTCACCTCACCTCGTACCTCTGGCCTACAGGTGGACTTTGTGAATGAGGATCTCTCCATCCATGGAGAACAATGCACAGAAGTCCTCAATTATTTATGGACATTTCACATATAGCTTTAGATGAGCTCGCAGATTTCCAATCTCCCCCCAAAGAAACAAGCTGTCGAATCATTCACTTCAGATCCCAGTTACACCTGAATACGTCGTAGGATTGATAGATGCATGCACACATGACGTATTCCTCGCTCACCCTTGCTCTTTCTCTATAATGTATCCCCTAATGTTTTTTTTTCTCTGCTTGCCTGACAGAATCCTGCCCCTGCATCCGTTTTCCCCTCTCTGTCTTTCCTCACTCCAGGGTGTCCTTCTTCCTGCTGGAATATGGCTGCATCAGCGATTCCCACCTTCATTCTTTGAATGAGATTAATGAAAGGCCAGCCTGCTTTAGTTTGATGCTGTTAATGTGTTGTTTAAAAAAAAGCAAGCAAGTGGTTTTGGTCACATTTGTTGTTTTATCATCTCGTTCTATAAGCGTTTATTAGTCTAATTCAAAGTATTTCAACTTTTAGAAATGTGTCACCCCAGCACTTTGTTACATCCAGTTTCGCTCCATCCAACAGTTTGAAAGGGACAACACGTCTCTAATTTTTGCTGAATTTTTTTTGTCTAATTTTCTTTAAAATGTAGTCAATATTTTGTTTTATTTTATTTAGCATGACAATATTTTGTCATGCTGTGTTTATTCATTTTAGTCGATCTATTCTGACTAAAGTACCATCTAACTTTGGTCAATAACATTTTAGTTGACCTGAATTCAAAATTAAACACAATTTTCAAAGAATTTATATTTTAAAATGTCATGTTATATTTTGTTTGTGAAAATTCAAAAACTCCTGAACACATTTTTTTCATAATTTTTCTTCTCTTTTCTACAGTTAAAAAGTTTTTTATTCAGTAAAGATGTATTAAACGTGATCAAAGACATAATGTTGTGAAAGATTAGTAGTCAAAAATAGTAGTAGTCTAATTAGTCAAAGAATCCTGAATAAATGTCAGTTTTCACAAAAAAATTCTAAACTACACAAATGTTTTGCATATTGAGAACATAGCAATAAATTACGGTTTAAAATATATTAAAACAGAAATTTTATTTAAATAAATTATATTAATATTTCACAATGTTACTGTTTTACTGTATGTTTGATCATATAAATGCAGCCTTGTTTGTATGCTGTTGAGAAAAAGAGAGTGTAGGTGAGAATTATATATAGCCTATTTCTGTGATGTCCAACTGGACTATTTGAAAGTGAAAGTGACTTGACATGTGGCCAAGTATGGTTTCCCATACTAGGAATTAGTGCTCTGCATTTAACCCATCCAAAGTGCACACACACAGCAGTGAACACACACACACCGTGAACACACACCCAGAGCAGTGGGCAGCCATTTTATGCTGCGGCGCCCGGGGAGCAGTTTGGGGGTTCGGTGCCTTGCTCAAGGGCACCTCAGTCGTGGTATTGAAGGTGGGAGAGAGCGCTGTATATTCACTCCCCCCACCTACAATCTCTGCCGGTACGAGACTCGAACCCGCAACCTTTGAGTTACGAGTCCAACTCTCTAACCATTAGGCCACAACTTCCCCCTGCAGTTTTTGCAGTTCACATTGGTATGCTGTATCCTTGGAGCATGTTGTGCAGACCAGCTTCCATGATTATTGGAGTATAGTCCATGTCTGAAGTCCAGATAGTGCCATCCATGCTAATGTGGCCAGTTAACCCCAGTTGTAGTTTAGTGCTGAGAGATGTGGCACGGGACACTGAGCACTGGTAGCTCTCTGATGTGTGGTGACAGTGGTTGGACGGCGAGGTTCATTATTCACGGCCTGACATTCCATTTAATCACATTTTTTTATGAAGCAGCGCAGGACTCAGTAAATCAGCCTGTGCTTGGAGCTCCTGAAGGCTGGAGGAGGGCGGGTTGGGTGTTTACGGATGGCTTTAATCAGGAGAATTTCTACAGTGACACCCCCTTCATAACACACACACGCACGTTTTGAGCACACACTCATGCTGGTACTCACGTTAAACGACATGAACGTAAATATTCACACACTTATTTTACCAGCAGACTGCATGCAAATACAGACTGTACTAGGGTGGCCATATGTGCCATTTATATGGGACACAATGCTAAAACACTGCTGGTCACTTTCAGAAGTTGTAGTGATTCTTTCTTTTCCAAGAAAGAATGTGAAACAAATTGGTTATATAATTTTCATTTTTAAATATTTTAAAATATAATTGAAATAGATTTTACACACTTTAAGCAATATCGTATCGCATATCGAATATCGCATTTTTTAACAAGGTATCGCATATCGCATTTTTCTTCAATATCTCACAGCCCTAATAGAAATCCTGGCAAGGGTGCGTCCCGTAAAAATGGCCCGTATGGTCACCCTAGACTGTACGCACACACACAAACAGAAAAACACTGAAGCACATACACACACTTCGAAGTCCAATCTGTCTTTCCTCCCTCTTCAGTGAACTCTGTAAACCACCACCTGTTCTCCTTCTCCAGTTTTGTATTTTTCTCTTCCCACTTCCTTCTCCAGTATCCCTACTCTCTTCCCAAAGGTGCACCTAATTGGAGAGGGAAGTGCTCCGTTTTCTAATTGAGAATGTAGATTGGAAGCTGCAGTACTCATCCATGTGGAAATGTCTCCTAATGGAGGCTGCCTCTGGACTCAGCACACTCTACCACTTCCTGCCCAGACCAGCCTTATTTGGGCAATCTTTAGTTTGTGTTGTGGTATCATGCTAGTGCATCTTTCTTACCCTCTTGGCCTGGAGGTGAACTTCACTGATGATCTGCTGTTTGGTCTGAAAATGGGAAAAGTCTTTGTGTATTTTATGTTTTGACAGTGTGAGTCTTTTCAGAGGCAAACTAGGAAGCAAGAACATTGCATCTTGAAAAATTGCATTCTATTTTAATGGAATAGGTCACCCCAAAATGTAACTTTTACTTTGTCATGTGCTGCATAATGATTTTTGGAAAAAGTTTACTTTGTGTTTCATGGTTTTGGAATTCCATGAGTATGTGTAAATAATGACAATTACATTTTTAAAGCTTTATTATATACACTACTGTATAGTGGTTAGATTTTTAAAAATATTTTTGAAAATCTCTCATGCTCAGTACAGCTGCATTTTTTTATGAAAAATGCAGTAAAAACGGCAATATTGTAAAATTATTACAATTTAAAATGTTTTCTGTTTTAGTAGGCTATATTTTATATATTTGTGGAAATCATATTTTTTTAAGGATTCTTTGATGGATGCTGTTCTATTTAACATTCTATTTGTAAAAAAGTGAACTATTAAAAATAAACTATAAAAAACTATTGCAATAAAAGTAAACTATTGCTATGTTCTGAATCCTAAACATGGTAAAACATGTGCAGTTGAAATAATATAAAATTAAATAAAAGAAAAACAAATACATTAACCTCCAAAATGCTCATTATTAGTAGGGTTGGGTACCGAAACCCGGTACCAAATATGGCACCGGTACCTATGTAACCGGTATGTACTAGAACCGAATACGAACGCAGATTTCGGTGCCTCATTTCGGTGCCATGCCTGAGCGATCGATTGAAATATTTGTCCTCTGGTTCTCAGAAACGGACGTAAGAAGCATCATCACTGGCACCGCACGTGAAAAATAATTTCCCGAATGAGAAAATCCAACACATCTTTGTAGTAACGAGAGTGTCCATGTTGTTTTCACATTCCGACTTAAAAGCACAACTCTGGAAACGAGAGCATTTGAGGAGTGTGAATGCAGTAATTTCACTTGCTCTGACTGCAGCAGGTAGCCTTCCGTTAACTAAGCTAAACATGCTTAAAATTAAAATGCCTAAAGCTAAACCTTCCCTTTATTCACATTTCTAAACCTGTTGTCCAACAAAAGAGAAAAACACATCTCTTTCATCTTCATTTGACCCTCTAACACTAGCACTCTCTATTCTAATGCTACTTCTAATTTTATCTGCTTGTTTTTTTTAATTAAAAAACTTGACCCTCTAACATTTGCACTATCTATTCTATTTCTGTTCTAATGGCCAATCCATCATTTTTGGGGGGATTTTTTGTTTATTTATTTTTTAATAAGTATCGGTTCAGGTATGAATGAAACAGACATCATGTGCTTATAGTGCTAATGGCCAATCCATCATTTTTGGGGGAATTTTAATTAATTTATTTTTTTAATAAATATCGGTTTAGGCACCAGAACCGTTTTAAAAGTATCGATTTGGCACCGGTATCGAAAAAAAAACAAACGATACCCAACCCTAATTATTAGTGGCCTTCTAAACGATAAAAAAATATTGATATATATATATATAGATATATATATTGTGTGTGTGTGACCCCTTTAATCAAGAAGTGTGCAATTTCTGCACCACTAGCTTAACGAAAAACGAACAAAAATAATTATAATAATTGTTTAGTTGATAATTGTTTACTTAAGATAATAGTTTTTTAAATCGGGTTTTCTAAACATTCTCCTGCCTGCCATTGGTTGGATAAACATCAACCACAACACTGGTTGAGCCACTTGCAACTTGCAGAGCATTTTTCTGATAGCACACTTTTTGAGGACTTTAAGCTGGAATAAGAAAATGTGTTTTCACAATGGCTCTCTGAGTATGAAGGGATTTTTGTAGTATTTCAAAACCGGTAGTATTCACCCGCCATCTACCTCCTGCCTACAGTTCAGCTCATTTTGTTTATTTCTAACAAAGATATGTAAAATGGTTTAGGCTGCAGCCCGTGACCGGTCGGTGTGTTCGGGCTGATGGAGATTAGATGACAGCTCTGGGATCTGACTGAATTGGCAAACTGACGTGAGCCCTGGAACATGAACGCTCAGAGCGATGCCTGTAGCTAAAGCTGCATCACACAGTTTAACATCCTGCTCTGCTGACACCCTGGAGGACTATATGGGTCATAGTGGTGCTGTGGGGAAATGCGAGCACATTCGTGCAGTTGTCGAGCACACCTGGCAGCTAGAGGCTCCGTTTTGCTCTAATACACCCACTAAATAAAATAGCCCCCAGGATGCATTCATACAGTATACTACAGATTACTCCACTCTGTTGCAGTTATTAGTACATTGCTAAAACAATGCATTGCCTTAATGAAGGTTATGAACATATGGTTATAAATGCATGCATGTGTTTCAGTATTATGATGCATGTTTCAATTACATATTGTGTGTGCATGCTTTAGTTTTTCCCAGGTAAAGGGGGAAAACATATTTTAAAAATCTAGTTTATAGTTCTCTTTGTATTCATGTTGGTTTCAAGTGATTTTGTGATGAGGTGTAAACAAATCAAGTAAACAGTAGTATATTTTTCTTACACCATGTTTAATATTTTTTAACAGATACATCTAAATATCATAAGTTTTTTTTTTATCATATCATGAGTTAGTAATTAATAAATATCATTAAGTTTTTCGTAAGAACTTTAAAAAAAATACTGAACTAAAAACGTTTTGACTTTGATGCACATTATTATTTATTATTAGAGAAAAGTATCTAAAAAACATACATTTATGTATGTGATTATATATCTCAAGAATTATATCATATATATTAAGGCCTAAATACTTAACATTTTTCTTAAGAATCTTGTCATCTTTTCTCAGTTTATTTATTTATTTAGTCAGTTGAGGCTTTTTTTTCTTCACTGTGATATCAGGGCAATTTTGTCATCATGATATTTCCCCAAAAAAGATTAAATTAAAATGTAATGCAGGAATATAAAACATGCTCATCGTAGAAGAGGAGTATTCAAATCACTGAATGTGTGAAGTGTATTTTTGAATCAATTAATAGATAGCATCATGTCATTGACCTGCATACAGCTCAAAGCAGAGTTGATAGCTTCCATCTGTAACTTCTGACCTGTGAAATAAGCTCTTTGAGCTGCTCTATTGATTGTGATTTTGATATGTCTGTAAAGCGTTTATTAGCTACCATTCTTATGATTGCTGCATGTGCCATGGTGTCTCTGGTGGCCCATGCTGCACAGAATTCCCTCACTTATCATCTCTGCTGTCCTAGTTAGCTTTTACACCACAGTAAACAGCTTTTAAAGGTTTTATTTTCTTTTAAAGCTGGAAATTGAGATTTAGCAGTCTGTTTGGCACTCGAGCGTTTGTAGCTGCCAAGCTCCAGTGTTTGGTTTGTATAACAATGCACTGGGTTAACATGAGCTTTGTTCCTTTTCTGCATTTTAGGTTGACGGGGTTTCAACTTCCCGCCCCTATAGTCAGCACAGGACCCAGACTCACACTATGGCTGCTGTCAGATTACGCCGTAAGTGGCCAGGGCTTCAAAGCCGTATATGAAGGTAAGAATCATATATTAATCTTCTATTTTTTTTGTCTCAAGTCAGTTCACTAATGTGAACATGTTCAGTCTCTGATCTTTCGAGCAAACCCTGTAATTATGTAAAGTGGACTCTGTGCTAGCATGTGTGGCGTAAAAGTAGAATTTTATATCGTTTTATAGGCTAATTGCATTAATATGCACGGTCAATTTAAAGACTGAGAATCCGTGCACAGATTTCTTCTGGCTTCTCGTCATATTTCTTTTGATGTGAGTGCTTTATGACCCAAAAAGCAGCAATATTAATGCTCGCTTCAGAGCAGCAGCAAGGAGAATTAATCTACGCTAACTAGATGAATTACCTAATTGAGACTGTAGACTGATGGCAGGTGAATCAAGTTCTCTGGGTTCATCTAGTTCAGCACAATACTAATGGAAAATAATGTTTGATTCAGATGGTTATCATGAACGTGGTCTATATGGACAAGCATTATGTTTTATATTTTCATATCAAGTGTTTATTTGCTTGTATCAATTTTGTCTGATGCTGCTTATGGTGGGTGGTCGATGTTCAATGTGTTTTTTATGCAAAATGTGATTGAATAGTTCCAGTTTATAGATGGATGTCTAGAGTAGGGCTGCATGTTTTTTTTTTTTTTTTGGTGGAATCTAATTGCAAACCTTCTCATAAAAATTGTGGTTTTAAAATGTGTTTCTCCGGGTTCTCTCTGCTGTGTTAGTAGAACTGCACAATTTTGTTGTACGTGTTTCTATTATTATTGATTATATATCAATATGACAATATTTCCAGTTATCCTTCTGCTATCCAATTAATAACTATCCATTTATTAAAAATGTCATTAAAGTCATTCAGCTGACAGAAACAACAAGAACAATAATAATAAGTTCTGGCAGGGTCTGAAATTGAGTTACAGGTTTTGCGTGACTGATTGTACAATTTCCTTGCTACTGCTTTATGTTGTAACAAACAAACATAACGAGCTGCTAGAGCAGGGGAAGAGGACAGGAGCGTCCAGATCCCTGAGAGATGACCTACACCAGTATGGACAAGCCTTATCTCATCCATACGGTTCAGACTAATTCAGTCTGGCACCATAATTATGTGCTACTTCTTGTCACATGACCTTCTGCGGGTCTGCTGAAACGCTGTACAGAATTAAAGAGTGATGTACTGTATGTATCACATGCCCTGACTTTCAGTAAAGACAGCAGAATAATGAGAAGCCCAGAACTCTTATCAATAGCCGATGGCTGAATAGTGATTTCCTTTCTGACTGTCCTTCACAGGAGTGTGAAGCCATGCTCATCAAGAAGAGCATCAGCATACCCAATCAACAATTTGTTTTATGTTATAATTATACTCTTTCCTGTACAGTATGGAATTGTAATGAAGAGGTTTACACTTTATTTATGGCTCTCGGGGAACTGACTTGGCAGCTAAGCGCTCTTGGTGATCATGTGACCCAAGCTAGTTTGAGTCTGGCTTGTAGCATTTCCTGAACATTTCTTCTTCTTCTTCTTCTCACCATTATTTCCCTGTGATTCCTTCTGAGTGTATACAATAAATGAAGAGGTTTACACTTTATTTATGGCTCTCGGGGAACTGACTTGGCAGCTAAGCGCTCTTGGTGATCATGTGACCCAAGCTAGTTTGAGTCTGGCTTGTAGCATTTCCTGAACATTTCTTCTTCTTCTTCTTCTCACCATTATTTCCCTGTGATTCCTTCTGAGTGTATAAAATATTTATTTATTAAACAAAACAAAAAAAATCAATGCTTTATGTAAAAAATTATGGACAGTGTGGCAGTCATTATTCCAAAATAAATCCCTGGATGCCATGGATGGATTTTGCCATGATGACTGGCTAACTGCATTATCCATCTTATTATTTAAGTACTGAAATAAATAAATAGATTATAAATTATTGATCTTTATACGTTATTTTATTAGGGCATTCTTGTAGCTCAAATGCACCTTAAATCCATTTGGATAAAAGCATCTACCAAATGCGTAAATGTAAATCAGTTGAGCAGAAATAGATGGAAAGTGATACAACAGATATTAAATCAGTTGCCTGGTACAACAAGCCCTTTAATGTATTCATTTATTTTTTATTTTTTTCATTTTTATTATATATTCTCACACAGGTTGTTGCACTTTTCCATGGACGCCCCATTTCCTCAGAGGAAGGTGTCTAAATGAGCTCAGTATGTTTATGTTTTTGTGTATACTAGGGTCTAAGTGTGAGATTCTGAGAAAAAAAAGAAAATACTAATTTCAGCTGCGCTCTCTGCTCTTTTTAAAGCAGTGGAGTTGAGGGGGAAGGATAATGGTTATAAATGAGGGCTCTGCATCTTCATTTTGCATCTGAATTCTTCCTCTTTATCCTCTCGGAAAAAAAAAGCCCCCCGGCGTGATGGTGAAACATTAGGGGCATTATGAGCAGTGCTATCAATTAACGCTCTCAATCAAGCCCCAGTGCAGCTGCCACTCTCCGTTAAGGGAGCCACCCGTTGCACAAGCCCTGCGTTTTCTTCTCTGTTAGCTCTGGCGAGAACTCATATTGAACTAAAGCAAGAGCAATCTAGCTCTGTAATGAAAGTCTGTATGACAGAGAGAAACAATCTCAATCACAGCTGGCTGAACAGATGACACCAAATTAAAAAAGAGGAGTAAAAAACCTGAACGAACCACTTGTGGTTTATTTAATATGTTTCATATGTGGGCTTGAAATGTTTATATGTACATGTTGTTATTGTTAATGGACATTATACAGTAGAGCTGGGCGATATATCGAGTTTGTACGATATATTGGTATAAATTTTATAAACGATATGATATGAGGCAATACCGCCTATATCGATAAACAGTAGTTTGATACGAGCGCATCGATACAGTAGAGCTGGGCGATATATCGAGTTTGTACGATATATTGGTATAAATTTTATAAACGATATGATATGAGGTAACAGTAGTTTGATACGAGCGCATCTGAAAAATAGTAGAGGACACAGAGTGAGCTGCTGCAGGGAAAGTGCATAATCCAATTTGTATAACATGAGACATGCTTATAATAACGGCTTTAAAATAACTCGTAAGAAATAGTTTAAAGCGGCTCGCCCCGACAGATGATCTGACAGACTCATGTGCTGCTGACAGACACTACTTGTGCTGTTTATTGTGTTTGAGATGTGCTGTTTTCCTCAGTGCATAACTTACATTTCACAGGCATATTCTCCATCTTTAAATGTTGGAAATTCATATAAATATTTCCATTTTGCTGTCAGGAGCGCATAGGCCTTCTGCATGTGATTCTCCGCTAAACTTCACAGACCTCTCTGAACCTGTGCCGCCCAGACAGAGCGCAATAGAATAGGAGCACAGTGATTCTCACTAAAATATACATTTTGCTAAAATATTTGTAGTTGGACAATAAATGTGCTATGTGTATAATTTTAAACCTGCAAGTAAGTGTATTTTATGATAGTAACTGTACAGTGACTGTTGTATTGGGGTAATCAAAATATAATGCAATTAATCTGTGCTTTTGTTTTTTATCTTTAGTTTAGTGAATTTAACTACATCTTTAAAAAACATTATTTTAGTTTTTAGATAGTAATGTTACAATGTAATGTGATTTTAGCCCCTTTTTTGCACATAATAGCCCATGGCCTACATGGTTACTTTCACCATATTTGTTTTTATTGTCTTTAATATAAACATTGTTTCATTGTTTCATTTTCAAGCAAGCAAGTTAGTTTTTTCCAAATCCAAACAGAAAAATGTAGCAAATATCGAGAAAAATATAGAGATATGATTGTATTTGTATATTTTATTTTCTTATTTCCCACCATAACATCATTTCAACCAAGCGTCTAATGTTATCAAGTATATTCAAAATATTTTCCACCATTTTTATTAAATTAATGCAAGGATGAATATATTTATTTTGATAATTTTAGTAATATGCATAAACATAACAGTTTATAGTGATATACAGCAATATTTACATATTTACAAAAGCAGTTAGTGACTTGAATGACTGACTTTGAATGTTTTTGAGTGATGATATCAGTGAATAATTAAATCAGAGTGGATAGTTTGAACTAATTCATGGAGGTTAATTTTGTCTTAAAATCATTGCGATATGTACAGTGTTGTTGTTATTACCAGCAAAATTATCACAAATAAATACATTTTTGTTAACAAGTGAAATGGACTCAAACAACTGAGCAAGTATTTCATCTCAGCATGAGTTTGATCGCATCTCTATAATACTTTGTTTTTATGTGTTTCAGTAGCAAGATTTATATCTGACTTAAGAGGCTTCCAGGAATACGAATGGTCTGTTTTAACCCAATTAACTGGAACGATATATAAGAGAACAAAGGAAAAAAATGTTAAGATAAGATACAGACATGAAAGTGTAGTATAAAATGTACTGCCGAAAAAAGAAGCATGACCGGAATTATGGTCATTTTTTTTTCTGTTGCTTGCAAGTTTGGAACTTTTACTTATGAGTCTGTCACAAACCATTGATTCAAGCAACCTTGGAATAATTCTGAAGTTTTGCTTTAGATTTTTAGATTAAACGGCAAAATCTTTAATCAGCTTTAATCAGCATTGCCACTAACACAAATGTTTAATCAGCAGTGCAGTTTACAATGACCATTATTGTAGCTTTCTTAAAGCTGAACATTGCAGAGGTAAGCAGCGGTTTGTTTTGAGAGAGGTGTTTTGGGAGCAATTTAGTGCCCTGTTCTTTCGTTTGGGCCACAGCCAAGCAACTCCACGTAATTTAATGTTTAGCACGTCACACCACTAATTAATAGCATTATTCTGAAAGTCACTGTGAATAGACCACTTAACTAAAACGCATCACTATGATGAATGTAGTCACCAGCTTTCTCTGCCGGAACTGATAAAGAAACAGGCTTGTGCTTTAAATCCTGTGAACATACAGAGAAACACATTTCACTGTGATATACACCTGTGCACAGATGCACACACACTCTCAATTTCTCATCAAGCTCCATATCTCATCATAATTCAAGCTCGATTCCTCCTCACCTTCCTGACAGGACTGAGATCATATCCACCATGAGAGAGTTTAACAGGGACTTACATGAAAGAGCTGTTTCAGCGCTCTTCCCACCAACACACACACACATACATCTCTGCAGGCAGGAGTGGACTTAAAGAGAACCCCTGCTTTTCTAATCGATATTTTCGCTGATTCAGAGAGAGTGTGGCCGTGCCCTCTGTGGGAGAATGCCGCTCCTTGTTGTCCTCTAAAAGCACATGTGTAGCGCCGCCATAGCTCTCTTAAGTGGATTGGTGAGAGGTGTGAGATTAAATGTATATAGGAGCTGATGGGAGCGCGGGATTTTGATCTTCGTATCCAAGTAATCACCTAAACGTTCTCCTCCTTGGCTAGAAACCTGCAGTTTGGTACATTAACCCACACTTATTGAATATATTAGGCAGTGAAGAACAGTGTTGGGCAGTAACGCATTACTTAGTAACGCTTTACTGTAATTTGATTACTTTTTTAGTAACGGAGTAATTTAACGCGTTATACTTTTCAAAATAGTAATTAGAGTATAGTTACAATCCGAGGTCTCTATACGTTACTGCCGCGTACATAGCTGACAAAATGCAGTGATTTATAATCTGGAGATTGTAAAAAGGATGTAGCATACGCACTGTCGAGTCAAGTGCTAGTGGATTAGAGACCTGCTCCCGCGAGACCCGACGCAACAGAGTGCGGCATGGGACAAGATGGGCGAGTGCTGGTGCGGGCGGGTAGACACTCGTGTGTGTGCGGGATGCGGCAGAACAAAATCATTCACAGGACTCCCGCAAAATAGAAATATCTAAACATAAAATATCTAAAACAAATAAATTGTTATTCATCTATTGCACAAAAGCAACATGAA